>NW_020170440.1:414390-453406 GCF_000524195.1 Echinococcus granulosus
TAGCACCGGGGACGGCGCTAAAAGGACGAGGGGGCTATGTAATACTTATGTTGTTTTAATGTGCCTTTCAGGGAGGTGGCAAGCAGAAAAAATTTGAACCTTGTAACTGGATCGCCCTCTCTCTTACCTAGTGACTGCGGCTCCCCTCCTTCTTGAATATTGTATTTTCCCTATACATCTTGTTGTCTTTAATAAAGATGTCCAAAGCAAACCAACCGGGCTTGTCTAGGAACGCTAGGAATCGGGAAGCGGAGACCAAGGAGCCTCGCCCCACAGTAAGAAACAAGGACCAAACATATTACACGGCGGCAAATCATCTTACTCCTTCCAAAACCGTTTCTTTGAAGAATATAATGACAAATTAATAATTTTTATTCAAGAAGGGTCTGTAAGAAAGGCGCAAACAATGAATTCCTGATGAGTACTTTTAAACCGTCCTTTCTCCATTTCTTTTTGATATTAGTGTCATCCAATTTTGCGCGAAAATGATGCTTTAAATATTCTCTGAGACTGATCTGAAAAATATTGCCGTGCAAAATATTTAGCTCCTCACTTGAGGAAAAAAGCATTTGTTTAGTTTATTCAACTCGGGTAGTTGATGTCCTTGGCGTAGATAATCGGCAGTTCTATTTTTTGGTATCGTTTGCTTAACATGGCATGCAGGATCTGCCTTGCATTTCAGAACTGTAAGGAATGCCCAAATGTCGTAGGAAACTGTTGCTGTTGTTGCTGCGTCTGCTGCTGCCCCTGCCCTCAGGAAGAACAAAGTGCTTCCAGTGAATGTATTCTTAGGGTGACATGCAAAGCCGGTGAACCAGAAATCAAACTGCTTAAGAAGAAGCCGAAGAAGGCTAAGACAGTCAAGAAAATGAAGCCTGAACCCGTTCAAGAAGTTTATATCTGCCATCCTGTACAATGTGTCTGTTATCAGTAGATATCCTGAAGGCGCTTTAGCAAAGTAATACTTTGGATTTCCATTTGAAGTATGAACTAAAGATGATTCTATAGCTCTTTACTTGTCTTCAATTCAAATGAAATATATTTGTTTGAAATTATTGGCCTTTTTAGGCGTCTTCACTCAATTTTATTAACGTGTGTACATGCTTTTCCTAAAAAGTCGCTTAGAAGTGCATTAGTAAGTGGCGGCGAAGTGGTTGAGGTGTATGACTTTGCGACCAAATATATTTTTGGCTTCAACAGCTTGGGTTTTCTATTTTTTTTTTGCCTGTTTTATTGTTTTATATTTGGATGGCTTTACAATTAACCCGTTTGTTTGCTGTCAGTTTCCATCAGCACTTTTATTTCCATTCTAACATCATGGTTTCTCTAAATTAGTTGGGTTTTACCCCGTAGTTAAGATATTTTGGCTCTCCTATTGTTTATCTTAATTTTATCAATCCTTAATATTGACGTCTGGGAGGTCATTATCGTCATGATAAATTGATTCCTCTAGAGGCGTTGTTAATATTTCTTCAAAAATTAGGTAGAACATAGAGCAATCCAATTTAGAGCTCCAACTTCTGGCGTTTGTGTATCCTTTTTAATGTGATACTTTCTGGATAATCGTGAAATCGCCTTGTTACCAAATAAAATGATACTTCATTTCCGACGTTTTTTCCCTTGCAACTACCTAGTGGAGTAAGATCTCCCTAGTCGTATAAAGTGATTTTGCCGTTTATCTATTTCAGCTTACAAGGGATTTGTAGAACCATTCAAATTTGAACACTAAAGGCGATCATACAAGATGTTTTGTTCCCACAAAAAGCTGGAAATGTTTCAAAATCGCTACCCTTCAAACCAATTCTAAAGTACTAGGTCACTTATTTGAACTATTTCAAAATGTCTTGAGTATTCCGAAAACAGTCCATATTTACTTTATTTTAGACAGACAAAGTGTGTGTCTGCAAGTAAAGTACTTAAATAAATTTGAACTTTAGCAGTAGTCTTAGGGTGTTCGTGAGGATGCACAATTCCGCATATTTTACTGAAATTACTTGGTGAAATCCTGTAGGGCGCTCAGCGTATTCTTTAGTCAAATTAAAAGCTCGTCCTTCTGATCTTTCTGTGTAAGGTTTCTTCTGCAAAAAATTTTACTAAATGCTGTCACATCACCTTAAATTAAACACGTTAACCTCGACAGGTCATTGCAATCAGAATATGGGCGACATATGAGCTTAACAAAGTGTCATTTCTCTTCCGCGCGCATGTTATCATCGCCATTCACGGCTAATTAGTGCTGATGGTGTGGATCTTGGAGGCTTGAACTCCAGACAATAACACCCGTGATTGGCAGTGGGGAATATTTTTTGACTCGCGAACACCTAACTTGAAATTCACCTACCTGCCGGAGTCTTAATTCCCTTTTGATAAGACATTGGGATATAAAATGTAACCTTTGGCTGCGCATCTATGAATCGGTATGAAGACAAATCTTGTTTTAGTTAAGCTGTACACTGAATCGCTATTGATAAAGCACAATCAGTCAATCAGTTAGTGGGTATGGACAGCTCCCTTTGAATGGAGCGCTTTGAAAGCCACCTGCAGCTCAAAAGACAACATACTTGTCATTTTCTCAGAATTCACTCGTACTTTGAGGCGGAGGTAAAAAAGCGGAAAAGCTTTTCACGTGTCCATGTTGCGCATCACAAGCACGAATTCGTCCATTGTCTGTTAATGGGTGATAACTCGCCCTTGCTCTGCATCTAAAGTAACCGAATTTGGTCCTCCCGTTCTCTATCATCAAGCACCAACTTTTTCTATCAATTTGCAGTCGGTCATTGAAATTCTAAAGAATTCCATTTTGTACTACCAAAGGATAATCGGCAGTTTGACGATTGTAGCAAAGGGTTACACAGATAGCGCGTCGGTTTACATTATTTTAAGCCACAAAAGTCAAAAATGCCCTTCTCTTTTGGAAAATAAAAAGTGATTCAATCCACCACTGGATAATTGTCATTGCAGAACACCTCACTACGTCAAATTTCAAATGCCATGAACAAGACAATTCAAACGCAACTGCATACGGTGAACAAAATTAATTTTGACCTCCAAACAATTTTAATGTCATCTAAACCGATCTATTTAGGTCAATCACTAAATATACACAGGTGACTTTACTCAGTTTAACATAAAAATGCCAAACCATTTCGGCATAGTACAAGAGAAATAATTACCCACTGGATTTACAAGCAACAACATCCTGTGACGTCTTGAGACTTCTCTGATGACGGAAGAAGGCCTAATACTCGGGCAGAATTCGTATTGCCGATATGTAGTAAGAGTTGAAGCTACTGGGATGGTCTGGAGGGCAGCCCATTCGGCAGAGGTACAATGGCGAAGCCCCTAAGTATCCCAGTAGCGAAACCGAGGATTAAACAAACATTTCGTATGTCCCTAAACGAAAAACGCTCAACTCCGTCGGTCAAATAAACCTGACCTAATTAAAATTTGGCTTTGCCGTATCCATTCATTGTTAACAGTGAAATTTGAAATTTTTACTTTAATAGCAAGAGTCACCTGAGGCATAAATAATTGTCTCGTCTCGAGATTGACGCCAATTTCCCACAGATCTAATCACATTAAATGAGCCTGATGAGTGCACTGTGATGTGACGTGAGGAGTTACGCACTGACAGAACTGTAGTTTTCCTTCATTTTCCCTCGCTTTAACCAGATTGACAGATGAAGCAGTTAAGCATTGCCTCCAGCCAAATGTGCAGAATCCACCGTTTTGTTTTACCGGTACTTCCGCTGGGTGGCATGACCCCTGAGCCATGCAAGTAACGCCCTTCCTCAGCCCATCTGTACGTCGACAATGCATACCCTTGCATTACGTCTTCATTCGACTGCAAGGAAGTCTCGGGGTTCTGGACAGTCATTTGCTAAATAACTCTGCTTTTAGGCCAGTGTTCCTACAGCTAGCGATGGACACGAGTGACAGCGCATTTCCCCTTCACCGCAATACAGTTTCCAAATAGGGCAAAACTTCCTTCCTCATTTGCACGTAACTTCACTGAATGGCATGGAAAATTTGTGGCTGTCTTTCTTACGGCACCGACTACGTTGTGACGGGTGGTGTAGAAGGTTGGTCAAGGGGAACGCCAAGGACGATGGCGAATGGAGGGGAGGGACTATGTACTACGTGAATAGTTTATTTAACCGGCCACTTAGGGAATCTACCAATGCTCCAAACCCTTCTCTGCGTTGACAACACATATTCTGCCCGAGTATTGTGTCTTCTTTCATCTCCAGAGAAGTCTTGGAGCACTACATTTACTGGGAATTTTAAATACCACCACTTCAAAAAGTCGTACCTTATAGTTGGATGTTTTTATTTCATTAGGGCTGCTAATTGACAAATTGCGCCAGGTTCGATGATAGCTTTGATGCCTGGATTGGTGTAATGAAGCGAAAGTAAATTACTTTATTTTGGTGGGTTAGTGGGTTGGAGGCAGGTCAAATGCAACCTTATGCTAGTATATTTGCGTGTTTTCACTGCTAAATTGGGAGAATCATTGTCAGTGGGCATTGTGATGGGAGTAATTAACTTAAGGCCCTCAAAAGTGATAAGATTCACACAGTGGACAGTTGACACTCTACTTGTTACTCGGCTGATTAACAAGGGT
Source organism: Echinococcus granulosus (assembly GCF_000524195.1). NCBI lineage: Eukaryota > Metazoa > Platyhelminthes > Cestoda > Cyclophyllidea > Taeniidae > Echinococcus > Echinococcus granulosus. The sequence goes on from NW_020170440.1 coordinate 419,015, forward strand.
TATCGAAGATTGCCACTTCAAGCTCATATATATCTATTCTTTATGATAATATAGATGAAAAATTAAGGGCAATCATGTAGCTAAAAATGGAATTAAATAAAATAGAAATCACGCCGAAATACAATGATGAATTATTTAATCATCACCTTAGTCTATAAATCTTCCAAACGAGACAAGGTGACAGCAAATTCCACTTCTATAGGAAGGTTTGTCCCTAGATGTCAAAAATATAGCTCCATCCACGAACGTTTCCATTCTATTTTTTGTTCTTAACATCTTATCCCAAGTAACGGTAGCAAACAGTTCGCGAACTACAAAGGGTACCACCTCTTTCACATCCAAAAGTCCACAACTTCGCATAAAGACTTGTGCTGCTATTGCTCAGGAAGAAGCTTAGTTCTACATGTTCAACTCGTATCCTATCAAGTAGATTGAGGTCCTAGTCACAAATGCTGTTCAGTCTTTATAAAAAAATAAAAATTGTGCCTTTAAGGATGAAGTAGTGCGTGTCTTGGGAACGTTTAATGAATAGTGAGTGGATAGTAGAAGACTATCAAATAACAAGTTTTCCTCCCTGAATGAGCTCTGGAATGCATAAACCACTTTCCTTGGCAAAACAGTCAGCAAACGAACCATTTCCATCCATCCTACCATCACTAATTCATAAGGTGTGTCAAAAAAGTGAAGAAAAATGGGTTGTCTTTTAAGCTCATCAAATTCTACCAGTGCCTGTGAAAAAAATAGATATCTATGCTACTGCTACTGACAACACTTTTAAGTAGCGTTTAGATCCCGCTATCAATGCTAGCAGGCAAAACCAGTTTTAAAAATGTCAAAAAAAACAAGGTAAGTAAGAATCACTCCCTATTTCACTTTTTATGAAGGATTTAAACTGTCTTATCATGGTAAAATTATGTTGACATTTGTGTTAGTAAACCTGCTTAGTGAAGTTGATGGCGATCCTAAACGAGTTCTTGAAATGCCAACAATGGAAGTTTCCACAATTAGTACTTCACAATAAGGCCGTTGCATAATTATTAGCAATTAATATCTCTTTGATAGGAATGAAATGGCAAAAATAGCCTAAGGATTAACTAATAAAATATACCACTTGCCTACTTAATGAGTATGATCCACCGCCGACGTGATATTAGCATAGGGAAGTTGTTGGAACCGATACAAGTGATGAGATTACCTCCATGCAAATGTAGTAACTAAGTGGAAGGACCATTCTACAGTGCCGTGTAGAGACAATGGTGCGTTTGTACACTTGTCTACTCGCTAAAGCATCTATGCACAAATAAACTCCAAACTTAACTCGGTGGAGATTAAGCATTACGTGGAGACAAAGGCCTCCTTTGCAAGGTCATTTAAGGGAACAACAACTCTCTCCGTTAAATAGTGGTTGATAGCAGGGGTTTAATGCCATCATTCCTCTTCACACCTTTTTGAAATGAAGCAGAAGGAGCAAATCAATGTGGAAATATCTATCAAAGATTTCATTCTTTGCGCGGAGCCCAGATTTGGTGGGAACATAAGGTGCAAGCGTAGAAGGAGGCGCACACTCGTCTCAAGTCATTTGCATTCAACTAAGGAAGTAAAAATTGTATCTGGCACATGTTGTATCGAAAGTTTGCCCAAATAGAAGGACATCAGATGGATGATTCATTGTCTGAAAGACCGAGAGTCCGTTTAAGTTTTTAAAATAAATTATTCATCTCATTTGGGATAGCATTTCAGGCAGAGATCCACGAGTTACATTAGGCGTAGGCGTGTCTCGCCAAATGTGGGAATGGGCTGGCTGATGTCGCAAGCAAAAAATTTCACATGCAACACCAAATTCAATCAAGGTAGAGTAACCTTCAAGTTCCGAATATGATACGCGGTTTACCTACGTTAAAATTTGCATTGAAAGCATAAATAGTCAAGCATTTAAAGTAGCTGCAGAACTTTAATCATTTTAACTCCTCAATTCCATGAGTCGCTGCAGGCTGTGCTATCACGCCTAAGGCATTGCCTTCGGGTCATGCTAACAGCTTCCAGACCTTATAGACCCATACTACTGTCTCATTACAACTTCAGCGAAGACTTGGAGCACTTTATTAGTGACGGAGGTAGGATTTAACGAATGATCAAAGTTTTGTGGTGATTAAAAGCTGGTTTTTACCTTTCCGTCACCAGTTTGTTGCAGCTTGTCCACTTGCCACAAAGAAGGCAAACCGGTACTTTATCCCTCAATGTATCCCGAAAAATCTTCAGTCATTTATAAGCTTTTCCTGTCATAATGGTCCTCAAAATAGTCTAAATTGTAACTATTAGCGGCTCTTCGAGCATTAATTCATCATAACAGCGCCTATAAGTCAGTTGGAATTAAAAAACTTCCATCTTAATGCCAAATTATTAGACAATGACCTTGACGTCCTCACCTGATTGGTTATTCGCCTTGTGGCAAATACAGTCACTGGAGCACAATATGCACAATACCTGAGTTAATTTGACGACCGCATTTAGCAAAAAAAGAAATGCGTGTTGTAATTAAAATGATTCCCTTCGGTGAGGAATACCGGGGACATTCAAAAAGCCCTGAGGCACATCGCCGGCAACACTCCTCTTCTAGATCGAAGAGTTCCCAAAGTCACCGACAGAGGTATGAGAAAGCGCGATCGACTTCACGTCCAAAGAGCAAAGAAAGGTATCAGCGACTGAATGCAAAATCATCGCACTCTCGTGCAAAGAGCCGGCCACACCCAGAATCACGTTCCTCCTACTCTTACCCCTTTGCCCCAATCAAGGGCTACACCAGCTCGTCTTCCAACCCTTCATTATCATCACGTTCTTCCATCCCCACTGTTCATGAAAATTTCCGCATAATTCAACGCTGTAGAAGTCATTCGAATGTGCGCGGATCTTTGTCCCAGGCAAGACAGCATTCAGGGAAGGATACTCACCGGGGCAAGCAATGTCCTACGGTGGTTTTGGAGCTGGAGGAGGCTCAACAATCACGAAAGCCTCGACAACGGCGAAAAACGAAGAGGCGATCGCAGACCCCGAGACACAACTCCGCCACGCAGTACCCTAATTCTGAATTCTACATGATCACTGAGGTCGACAATAGGGGGACAAGCCATGAGAGGTGCGAAACTCGGAGCACTGCACACAAGCGCCGAAATTAGAACACTGAAGAAACCTGCTTTTCTTCACAATGGATACAAATTTAGCCACTTTAATGCCCGAAAATTACCGGTGTCTAATTTATATATTTATCTACTTCATTTGCCTTAAATTTTACACAATTCTTTATGGCAATAATATCTATCTAATTTGTTTGTTATTCTTTGACTTTTGTCCAGGAAAGGGGGTGGCACTGAAATTTCCCTTACTGATTGAAAGAGATTAGAATGACACGGGTCGGTATCAGCAGGCATGGGGCTGAGACCCGGCAGGGATGGAACAAAGTGGCAAAATCTTGTTGGTTTGAAATGAAATACATGTTGGACCGTTGCATTCCCTGAAAATGGAAAACACAGTTGACATGAGGGTAATTAAGTAGGACCACTTTATTAAGGCATATTAAGGGACTGTGATTGTAATAATTGGGGCGCCAAACTGTTATTTTCTGTAATGGGCCACCTAGGTGCTCCGTCTTCAGCGAAGTCTCGAAGTTGTATAGTGATAGCAACAGAAAGTGAACCACATCCTAAAATTCATCTATTTCAATTTCTATTTCTAGATGATAGACCTTAACTGGGCGGAGGGTGCATATGCTACGGAAGGGGATGTACATGACGACCCCTAAGCGGCGGCCTGAAAATGACGTCTACCGTCAACATATACCATGCTCTTTTGTTCTGCAGGAAAATGATTAACAAACGAAGCGACATTAGCCGCAAACCATCTTAAAAAGTTCGTTACAGAGTTGGCCACATCGCCTGTGTGAAGTTGGCAATTAAGTAAATCCGCTCTGCCTCCGCCTCTCCACTAGGTGGATAGGACTCCGAGAGAAATGACCGGGCAGTACTGAAGTGAGAACACATTGGCAAGGAGGATCTCTGCTACATGGCTCTACTCTTGGGCCTGTGCTCCGACGACTAACGATGGACACGCGTGATGGTTGGCACATTCCCTAGTCCACCAATACAATTCCTGTACATGATGGTACTCCAGATCCCATAGAATTGATAGGAGGGACCAGTGACACTACGATAGAATATCTTCTCAGTTGCACGCAAATTTGATTACTGGCACGGTTGACTCGTGAGCGCTTCTCCTTTCAGCAGTCAAAATTGTGGCGGGTGATGAGGTACGTTAACCGAATGGAGCGCCGGGTACGATGCCCAAAACGGGAGAGGGGCTATGGGGTACGTTGACTGTTTAACACTCAGTTACGGTAACAGGCCACTTAGGGGCTCCGCCATTGTACCCTTGCCAGGCGGCCCGGCTCCTGTGCTATGCCGGTAGCCTTCCTAGCCCTTTAGAGCATAGATAAAACATTCCACTTAAGTCCTGTCTTCTTTCACCTTGAGAAAAGTCTCAAGGTACCACACTTTCGTTTCCATTAGGCATTAAGCTTCATTAAGCAACAAACTAATACTACCAAGGGTAAGTAAAATATGCCACCTCCTTCTCTGAGTTTATAGGCATTAATATCTGCAAACTTTTCACAAAACCTCTTTTAAAGTCTCTTGCGTTGGAATCAGAGCCTACATGCCAGTTACATTCCCATTTACCTTTTTTTAATCAAAAAAATCCACATAGGAAAACTCTAATAAAATAGAATAAAGTTTTGTCAAACTGAACTGCCGACTCCAATAAAAGCAGTTCCAAACCCCAAAATTTTTGTTTATTTAAACTGACAGCCAATTAGTTGTAAATACGGGCAGCACTTTGGTCGGGAATTCTTGCTCATAGTAAGCGCCTCAGCTTGAAACCAGAAAAATAAATCCCATCTGATAGGGAGCATGTATGTCAGTCCTGAAGACCAATTTCGTCCGGTTTCAGCTAGCTTTTTGAACGTACCCAAGACTTTAATAATGTCCGTCACAGCTGACTGATTGACTCCACCCTGAGTGGGATCTCCTTTGGTGAGGTGATCCAATCTCACGAATTCGTACCCCCCAATATAGGAAGTGTGCAGCATATCCCGAATTGCGGGAAAGAAGTGCATTCGTCGCCGTTAAATGACAAATTCCGCAGGAGGAGTGCCTCAGGTTGGAGTTGGATAACATCTGCTCAACTGCGCAATTAACCCCGATGTAAAATAATTAGGCAACGATACCCCTGGGATTAGAGCCCCGCGCATTCTACGGATTTGGCAATAATTGTGAAGAGTCAAATAAATCCAAGAACCTGCACCACAAACACACTTTTGAAGAGTTTTCGCCGGATTTTTGGGCTTTTTTGTTCAATTTGGGCAGGATCCGCAACGAAACCACTAACAAGGGTCACACAAGTTTCGGTAGCTGAGAGCTTGAACCCTACCATGACTCGCGCATGAGGGACAAATCGCACTCCCAGGAGTTAAACAACTAAGTAATTCAGTGGCTTTGAATACCAAGAGTCATGGCCGAAAATATTGGTAGATGACAGATGGACAGGTTTTCAAAATGCACCTGTCAGTGAACGTAAGACATCAAGCGAAATGGTCTCCTCACTATCAATTCTCATCATACATAAAACAATTAAACGAATCCCACGGGTCTTGTGAGGTTCAGCTGTGTTGGTATGGGAAGAATGATAGAGTGGAACTCACGTGCTCACAACTAGTTGATAGCGCATAACAATCATGAGTCCACTTGATTACAAGACCTACGGCAAAGCGGCTAAGTGGTCACCGCAGTAGGGCCTTTGTCGTCCCTGAGCTTTGGGGACTGCAGAAGAGGAGCTTCAAATTAACCATTGATTCAAGTTGAGAAAATGTGATCCCTTCGGCTGTTTGAGTGCTCTAGGCTCAGTCGCCGTCGGCTGCATAAATGCACTATCATCAGAGTGAGTAAAATGCACATTTTTATCTCAAATATATACCTACATAGTTGTAGCAAATAAACAAGGGCATTTTAACCGACTTTTGCTATCTCAACACGCTAAAAGGGTAAAAATGCGAAAAAAGAGACACCGACAACTTTTTAGCAAAACACAAAACTGACTTTACCCTTTAAAATCTGTCACCAACCCGCCACAGTTACTCTTAGCTTTTGTCTTTTCTAAAGGACAATTAAAAAAAATAATGACAGACGGCCTAAACCGCCACCGATTCTCGAGAAGAACTGATAGAACAGTAAAAAAGGCAGCTTTTGAGGTACGCTCACAGACATACGCACAAACACACAAACAAGCAGACAGGCGGCAGTATACGTGTAAGATGAGCAGTAGTGGAGGCAGCAACAATCGCGCAGGTGAAGATATGCACAAGGAAGGATCAAAGGCGTCTGCACGGATTGGTGGGTAGGTAGGCATATTTACACAGACACAAATGGAAGAGAGCGAAGAGCTTCAGGACTTTGGAAGAGACTTTTCGCTCGCAGCATCAGCCTCAACCTCCGCCGCTTCACCATGCACAGTAGCAACGACCACTTGACTCGCACTCTGACTGACACTGGAGACGTCATCAGCATCGGCGTCAGGCGGTGGAGGCGGGGCGGCCGCGCAGCTTGGTTGTCCCTCAGGGGTGGGAAAGGTGTCCCAGTAATCGTCTACCGCCGAGGCCTCCGCTCCACCTCGGTGCAAACGACGACGTTCTGCTGCTCCCATCGTCTCTGTAGCCTCTTCGCCACTGGTCGACATCACTTCGTCCTCCGAGTTAAAGGCGTCAGAGCCCTCTTCGAGGTCATCATCACCATCATCATCCTCATCCTCTTCACCTTCTACGCAGTCTCCACGTTCGGGGTTCGGACTCGTGTTGACGATAGCTGGTGGAGGTATTATGTGAGGTGGCGGAGGCTGAAAAAAAGGGACAAGGACAATCGATGCAGAACGTTTAATACATCCTATTAATTTAACTCACCCCCAAGTGGCATATATTCAAGGGGAGTTAAATTTTCAATAAGCTTTGATAGAACACTGGTTTCCAACAAATACTAACCGGTACAAAAGCGTAGGGTGGAATGACAGGTAGTGAGAAGTGCGTAAAACCTGGTGAGGTCGTAGAGGCAGACCAGACACCACCACCTCCAGACGCTGACAACGGCTGTGGAGGGGGCTGATGAGAAGGGCCCCAAGGGGATCGCAGCTGCTGCATTGCCGGATGCAGCAGATGCGGCGGAGAGGAGACACCAGCAGCCGCAGAAGCGTCCAGGTGGCAGACAACGTCTTGTCGAACAGCTCGTACGGTTGCACCTGTTGTTGAGGCTGTGTTTGCCGAACGGAGATGGTGATGGAGATTATTGTAGTCCGCAAGGATATCCGGTTGACAGCCTTTTGGTATGGGGTAGGCTGGGGTCGCTAATGGTACTTCATAGTGGGGCATCTTCTTCAACTAAAGAAGTAGTGGGTACTACATGAATGCACTGGTCCAGAGCTTGCTTATCAAGCAGTTGGATGGGTTTGTATAGAAGAGGTGTCTTAGAAGGTCTTTGACAAATTTCATGCTGGCACTGATAAAGCCGTTCACAAGTCTAAATTTTTGTAACATTTTAGCCGAGTGCATCTATCGACACAAATTACGTTTCCGTGTATCTATGTGGCCACAAATCAGTATGACTCAATCCTACTAACTGTGTATACAAGACAACACAGGAATACAAATCTTCGATGCAAGTCGGCCACTATGGGCTGATAAAAAAGCACCATTTTCACGAGGACATCTACCAATTAAAAAATTTAAGCACTAGTTGGAGGAATTTCGCATGCAATATTTCATTACCTGTAAACGAATTTCGCGATAGGCAGAGCTGATAACAGAAAACCTAGTAAAAAGTAAAACTACCATGCATCAGAGTTTTTAAATGTCCGGAATTCGGATGCAATTCCGTTAAGTGAATTCAAAAGCTGTATATAGTGCAAGATAAAGAGGGGAGAAACTTACCGGAGAGGTGGGAAGAGTAGGAATAGGAGGCAGTAGGCTGGCCCCAGCACTCTGTTGTGGAGGTCCACTCTGGTGCATGGCCGCCTGCGCAGCCGCTGTCGCTGCCATGAGAGCAGCCATCATGACAGAGTCTGGTGTGCTCTCCTCACCGCCACAAGACGCCTCTACTTCCACAGGTTGCTGCTGTTGTTGGCCCATCAGATACGCCATCATCATTGACGTCGCTGCTATCAGCTGTTGTTGTTGTTGGTCAGACGTTTGTGGCGGGGGCGGAGGAGGATTTTCGGTAGCAGAGGCGGCAGCAGCGGACTGTGCCCAATGCAAAGCATCGATGAGAAGAAGGCGGGTACGCCAGAGCTCACGCCATGTTGCTCCCGCCTGTTCAGCGAGGAGTTGAAAGGAGTTGTACGACTCAGCACCCGACGAACTGGCCAGCGAGAGACGAGAGGTGGTCCCACCTCTACGTGTCCAAGAGGCTGCCGTGGAGCCGCGTGGTGCGTGTCCAAAGATCTGTGAACCACCGTCCAGAACTTCCAAGGTAGAGAACAGACAGAGGGACGTAATCTCCTGAAATAGAACAGTGTAGAAATGAACTCTAAGAACATTCAGAAGCTCACTTTTCCGACTTCTCTCTAGCTCCATTGCAGCCGCAGCGGCGCAGAGACGAGAAAGGGATCCAATGGAAAGATCTTGTTGACTGTGACCTCCACGACCGGCGCCACTGGCGCATTTCCCATTACTGGAATTTGTAGGTGAAGAGACAGCGCGATGAAGAAGGAGGCTGTTCAGGCTTCGACGCTCACCACCGCTGCCCCCACCCGCAAGGCCGAGGGTAGAGTAAGACCGCGGGACGAGGCGTCGACGACCTTGGAAGAAGAAAATAATAACCAATCAATGATTATTCCCAAGAAAGTGAAGTAAAAGTTAAAATCTAACTATCTTTTGAACAATAACAATATAACTCTATCATAGATTTGTAAGAGCTTATTGAATTTCGACCTCAAAAACCTAACGATCTTTAAAAATGTGAAAAAATTGGTTTCATAAGTAATATAGTTAAAAAAATATGCGGTCCGAGGAAGTTAGACTTTGGCTTACCTAAACCCTTGCTCGACCACATCCTACGATACCGGCTCCTACGAATTGGTCTTCCCTATACCGAAGAAGAAAATAGTTAAACTAGCCGACAAACTGATAACATATGCATCGCGTGGCTCAGTAGACCATATTCAAAGAGCTGACGAAACGAGTAAAAATCGCACCAGATTATGTTCAAGAGTAGCTGCGACCTCCTCCTCCCGCTGAATGCTGGAGAACGGGTTAAAGAGAGCGCCCCCAGCAGAGGACCTTGGTTTGTGTCCACGATGAGCGGTGAAGAGGGATTGAGAGGAGGTGAGGGAGTTCGATTTATGAATCGGTTTTGCGGCTGCCACCGCCACCGCTGTGGTCGCTGCCGCATTGCTACTAGCAACGGAAGAGGTATTCCCACCAACTCCGCGAATGGTCGACGTCGCATTCGTCGCTCCAACGGAAGACATCACCCAACCTGAGTTCAGTAGTGAGGAGACTAAATCTTGTTTGATTAGTGAAGTAATTAAAAAACATCATTTCTCAAAAACCTCAACGCAAAAAATCAAAGCCCAAAAACTTCCCAAGATACTGTTGAGTAAGTATACAAATCTACACTATGGGAAGATTTGACTACCCAACATCAATACATCTTTAAACGGCTGAACATTTCAAAGTTGCATGAAGTGAAAGAAGGCACATCCGACTCCGCCATCTCAGGCAGTCTGATACGCATTTAACCCCAAATCCAAACACTCAAAGATAGTGAAGCTATAATAAGCCAGCCTTCAAACAGCTTCATCCGATTCGGATTACCAGAAGACTGATACAGACAGTACTGCTACTAACCGCTGGAGTCTCAAAAGAACTGGGTAGCCACAGTAAACGTCAAGGCGGAAAGCCGTCAGTATGGAATTCACCGGACTGCAAAAAACGTGGCTCTAACTCCAAGATCATACCAGACACGTTGATTTTCTGTCTGTCGGTCACTATTTTCACCTTACTTTACACCAACTAACAGATGGCGGGTCACTCTCTCGTAAACTAAGAAACATGCAGGTTAATTCAATTCCAATCCTTCAGGTTCCTTTGCTTCTAACTCTTGAACCGAGTTTCTAACAGGGCATTTTGGATGATCAGAATTAAGGGGATCGTTATGATACTAATTAAGGGTTTAAAAGAGCATTAAAGACAGCGAGATGGCGCAAACTTTAAAAAGGTCAGATTACGACTCACTCCCGTCATTTGTGGACAAAGAGTAGCGTCGATTGCATCCACAGGAGACATCGGAGGTGGCCACAGTTCTGGTCACAGCCATTCCACCACCACCAGCTACGGCGATGGAACCATTGTCGGCACTGACCTTTACCTCCTCCACCGGCACAACCTCATAGTCATGGAAGAATATGCCTGGATCCCACCACGAGAACGTAGCGGGCAGATGGAAGTTCGTAGATTTGTTGATAACGATCATCTGTGGAGAAAAGGGCTTACTTCCCGTTGATTTCTTCGGACAGGCGGTGAGGAAAGAAATAACCCTACATAATGAGAAAGAGAGCGAGTTCATGGTTAGAATGCACCTAATAAACTCATTAAAACATGCGAGGAGCAAAGCAACAACTGTATTCAAACAGCCTTTGGGTCTTGCAGTTAGATTTCAATTGACTCACATTCCGTTATGATGGCTAACACAGAAAAGTGAACAATAAAAGGCCCGAGAATTTTTTAAAAGAAGGAGGTGGAGACTGTGTAACAGAATTGTATTATTTACATATTTGACTACCTTGGACTTCGTGGTCTCCCAACGCTTTTTACGTTGTGATTACTTTAAATTTTTTAATAAGACGTCGCCAGCGGCGGTGATGTACCTGCGTAGAAGACTAAGCCATTTGTGTTTAACAGAAGCGTCCAGGAGGCACATGGAAGCGAAGACAAGATTGGACATGAGGTAAGTGAAGAGGTTTAACAGGATCGGACCTGCGAGGGGACGTCCTGACGCGGAGGCGTCGACGTCCTCTTCAGAGGATATGGAGGTGGAGGAAGACACGATCTGATGGTCTTCGCGACGAACACGAAGCCCAGAGGTGATTGTGGATGCGGCGGCAGCAGCGGTGGCGTTGAGAGAATTAGGTAGAGGAGAATCGAAGAAACAAATATCCGTCGTAAATGGTGTTCGACAGCTTGATGAGGCTGCCACGCCGTCTAAGCCCATTAGGCGATGTCGCAGTTGACAGCTAAAAATTTGCATGAGCCGTAAGTTAAACTGGTTGTTAATAGTTAAGAGGTTACCATGGAAAGGAAAATAACGTGAATATCGTCAGTTGGTGTGACTATAGAATCAGTGTCAAGAATTGAGAAGCAAAGGCAATCAAGAACAAAACATACAAGAGAAACAGTCGCTGAGTCTCCAACCACTTTGGCTCCTCCACGTAGGCGTAAGCGTGAACCCCCGCAGAAAAAGTAAGGAGTGCCGTCAATGTGAGGATATATATCACTAGCGGAAATACACAAAGCAAAACGCATAATTTACTCATAGCGCCACAGTAGAACGATCACCTAATGTCGGCACGTACCGTAGGCGCGAAAGCACATTGTCAGGCGATGTGCCATTTCCCTGTCTACCGGTGCATAGGAGGCGACGACAAGGTAGCCACGCAGCTGCCATATCGATCGCATTGCCCTGCTGAGGTAGGTAACCTTGAGGAAGAGGCAGAGCACCAGAGGGGCTACCACCATGGCGCAGTAGGCCCAAAGAGTGCGGATCCCCACCAAACAAAGGCCCGATAGAGGTTCGCCATCAATCTAGCATAAAAGGAGGACGCAAGCACTACCATTTCATGGCTTAGCATACACATGTAAGCTTTATTTTATTTGTTGTCGCAAACGCTTGGATAAAATAAGAAAAGAGTATGTATACATAGTGTCGCAAGCAAAACATGTGGCAGCAGGTGAGATGTAAATTCCAACCAGCTTTGATGAGGAAAATCTCGAACTGAACGCTGGTGATGAAAAGGTATGAAACCATCAACCAAAGATACTGGAAGGGGGGTAGATTTATGAATTTTCTTAAGTAAAAAATCCATCAATCGGTTCCGGTTAGTGGTTCTTCACAAAACAAGGCTACTTTCCGAAAAATAGGCCGGTCGACGTACGACCGTCAATACTTGTCGTAGGCATGGGTAACCACAAGTAGAATGTTATAATTGGGATATTTGAGAGAAACGACTGGCCGAAGAGACTCACTTCAGAAGCAGTAAGGCCGATTAGAGCAAAGACCACAGGCACAGCGAAGGCGGCGATGCGGATACAGGTGATTTGCGACCCTATGGAGTTGAAGGTGGCCCGTTGACCAACCACCACGTCGCCTCCGCCCATTTCCGCATGATTGGCCAGTGCACAGCCAATGGGCGTAGTGGGATAGAGGAGGCGGCAAACCAATGGTAGTGATTGATGCTCCGGGCGATCGCCCTCCGACAGCTTCCATGTGGTGTTTTGGCTGCAGGGCTGACGTGGTTGAGGTGCTGCCAAAAAGAAAAGAAAACTGGCACTGGATTTTTTATTCAAAAAATGAGCTAGGTACGTGCAGTAAAGGCAAACTAGTGTAAAATCTGTTGTCAAAAATAGTCCCACGGAGTGGAAAATCACCGACATGAATATGTGATTGCTCCTTCAAAGACACGAATGGGCGTCTCTGTAAGCAACAGCTTAGCACATGCAAGAAATCTAAAAATCTACCGAGCTGATTTTTTTGTGGCGTTGAGAAATGCAGATGAAGCGTTTGCCATGTAAGAAATATGCAGCGATGCTTATGGGAAAAAAAGTAAGAAAACAGAACGATACGGTAAATTTACCCCACAAATTTAGCGATAGAAGAATTTTAGAAAAGCAACAACGCCTTACCTTTTTCCTCCATCTCAATCGCACTCAGCCGCCTCTTCGTACCTCCTGTTGCCACAGTAGAAACAGCGGGACTAGCGGGCGACACGGAACCCTCCATGGCCTCATTCACTCCACCTCCACTGTCACCGCTCCTAAGCCGCCTTTTTGGGAGTTCGCAAGAGTCAGGTGGCAACAGGAGTGCAGGATGCTTGTACCGCCAACATTGAAGGCGCCACACACCTCCACTGAGACGTCGTCGGCGAAGGGCGGGGGTGGAGCCAATCGCGGTGAAACCGACAAAGTTGGTATCAACGATGAGCGAGGCGGCGGTGTGGAATGCAGCGAAGATGGCATAGTCAAGGACGTTTGACCACAGCGCCACGGCGAGCATGGGAATGTAGACCAACATGAAACAGATCACACAGAGAATGGGCGATCCCGTTCTGCAAAGGCGAAAAGACGCGTCCTACTGAAATAGTGTTCGAGTAGGTGTACCCGAAACGACGAATTCAAAACCACTTCTGCAAAGCTTGAAGACGAGTGCTTCCGCTTCAAAGATTACAAAAAACCAGGACCAAAAATGAAATTAAAGTGGACGCCAATCGAAAGACGGTTCTGTGCACTGGGAAATTAGTCGGCTAGATGCATGTTGGGGCAGCGCAGCCTAATGTAGATGCGATTGACACGGTTAGTCCCTAATTCGTGATGATGAAAAATTTGCCGTTATCCTGTTTCTATAGTAGTTTAAAGGGGGAAACTATCGATCCAATAGGTTTACGGGGCGAGATTATGACTTGTTCAGTACATGAGGTATCTTTATTCGCATTTAAAGGCTCTCATTTATGTTCTCCATCAATAAGAGGAAGAATTACTCGCTCAAGTGATTTTTGGATCAAAGGTGCATTCAAAAAAAAAAAATCTACGTTGTCAGTGGGAACAGCGGAAATGAGTTTACTCATAAATCCCGCTCCCCCTTGGAAAATCTAGATTCAACTCAAGCTTCTTTAGGGTTGGCCGTGTTGTCATGTCAAACAGCCTTCAAGTTTTTCGACAACTAATAACTTTCGCGAAGTAGGGGAAACAGAGAAAAGCGAATCTAAAACCAATCGCAACCTGTCCTAAGAAAGAGCAGTCAACTAGCTGGTGCAAATAACTGAGTACACCCAAGTGAGAGAACTCACTGAGTCTGCGGTTCACCGACGCGCACACTGCCATCGGCACGACAGGCGACGGCATCATCCACGCCCGGCAGATGTGGTATCAGGAGGCCTAGGCAGCCGATGAGGAAGGCCAAGTGAATGAAAGTGAGCGCAGTGTGTGACAGACAACGATAAGCCGCACTCATTGTCGACATTGGCAATGTCGTTCCTCCCTCCCCGCCACCGTATCTTGGAAACGAGGTGGAAGAGCGAATCAGTCGCAGAGTGAACTAAAAAGACCCAGGAAAGAAAGCGGTGGATGAAAGTGGATGAACTGTTAAGCAGGCGGATGACTATGTAAGTCCACAGCCAATGATTTGTTAAACAGTGAGAAATGGATAAGGAAAGTTGAAGATAAAAAAGGCAGCGAGTAGTAGCCTCCGTAGGTAAACACAGAGCTAAATAAAGAGGCTTGCGATGTCACACTTTCCAAAAGCGTTGGTAGTCGTTTAAGTGCATGAGGATGACTTATTATCCCAGAAAGGTTACATAAACAGTTGTCTACCTTGTCAATGGGCATTAGGCGTGAAATGTCTCCGACAATTCATTGCTTTCTGCACGGATGCAAAACACTGCAATAGTTGACTTAAAATAGCCAGCGAGCAGGCAAGCGGTTTGAGAGGTTGTGTTCCAGTACTTGATGTTAAACTTGAAATTGAGCTATGCGATAAGCTAAAATAGACTCTCGTTCAGGCTGTAGATACTGCAATACGTTAGCTGTTTAACTCTCGATTTAGGGACTCCGTTGAGCGACCTAGCCTCTGGGTCATGCCGGTAGCCCCAATATCTTCTGTATGGTGAAAATACATATCCTGTCCGAGTATTTTATCTTCTTTCGTCTTCAGTACAGTCTCGGGGCGCTGTAGATCATGCGTAAGCTGGCATCATGAATTGACCGGAGGTTAGATATTTGAACTAGTAAAGCAACCCACCAAGGCAGAGAAGCTTCCGGTATGACTGAATGGAGTAAGAACTGGAAAAGATCTTGTATCGTTCTCCTTGCTACCACCACGGAGCAGTAAGGGGAACGAGTGTTTAGCTTCTTGAAGGGATGAATCAATTCACAAACCATACTGTCCCGCTATAGTTGTCATTCCATTAATAATAGACTGAGGCCAAAACAATGAGCCCATATGACGACGGAGCTGGTCTGGTGGATAGACTAAGCTGGAAGTGGAATTCAAGGCTGTTTCAGGAACAATAATGTAAGTTTTTGTTCCGATTCAAGAAAGTGATGACTAAAAAAGGTTGGAATGAATAAAAAGCAGGTGCTAGAAACGAGACTTAAGGATGGATACTAGTAGTGCCATAGGCGCTGCAAATTACTAGCAGTATTTTACGCTCATTTTGCATGATTTTGTCCCTTTCTCTCTTTCCTTCCTTTGCTACTGTTGTTTAAATTATGACTGTCTGCACCGCCGAAAGGGGATTCACATTACTGCCGCCCCGTCAAATCGGCTTGCCCAGATGGGTGAAAACAATGTTTGCCTTTGTGCAATTATTGTAGCATTAAACCACGGCAAGTATAAAAAACGCGGTTTCTCTATTGGATCGCTTTACTACCCCATTTCGTCCTCTCCCATTGCCCTGTATTTAAGCTAGTGAGAATGAGCGAAGGCTTTAAACCACCAAATCTGACAGGTGACACAGCAGGCACCACGTCAAAAGCTTAAAATGGCTACAGTTTAGATAAGTGACTCGACCAAGGTATAAGCGAAGAATGAGAAGACCTAATCAATTAATGCCCCAGGAATGACACTCATGATGAGGAAAGTGACTTCTTTTGTCAAAACATTGGACACGTGGACGAGTCTAACTGATCACATTTCAAGGCAGGCAAAACATAAAGTCATTCGTCGGTCATATACTACTCACAAATAGTAAGGCCTGTCAACGATGTGAATTGAGTGCTTATATTCCAACTTTCAAATAGGACTCGAATAAATTCTGACTCAAACGCTAGGCAAATGGAGGAAATCAAAAATGTAAGTTAAATAAATAATTCAATAAGGATGAAAGGAGTGCTCGTATTTAAATCTGCAAGATAACCATGAAGTGACGCTGCTAACTGAAGTCAAGATCATGAAAATACAAACCTTAAAGACTACTTAGATCGTGGTTGCAAAAAAAGCAAGAAAAAAAAACCTACAAGTACGCAGACATTGACGAGGATACCGGCGACAGCGGCTGCGAAGATGAGATTTCGGGCAAGAGTGTAGTGCTCTGGTCGGTAGATGGGACTGCGACAGGGAAAGGCGCACGTCGCAATGCCCTTGATCCTGACAAGGCGTTGGGGGCATTTAACAGTTGCAACAGCAACTATGACAGTAGTATATTTTGGCCTAGCTTACCAATTTCGACTGTTTGTGGTGGACATCAGTGGTGCCTGGCATTCCGCCTTGTTGGCGTCGAATATCTTTGGCCGCAACTTGTTCTAAAGCGAGAAGACGAGTGGTAGTGCCAAATTTCTAGGTGATGGTTGTGTAGGTGTGAAGTTGAAAGGGAGAGGAGGTATGGAGTGTCAAGGAATTGGATCGGAGTACTCATTCAGCGCGTATACTAAACCAGGTGCCAACTAACAATCCCTGCTAAACATCGAAGCCGTGGAAAATGCGTTAAAATTAATCAAACAAACTGTGGAAAACGACTTTTGTTAGTACATCACTGAGATTCGTTGCTGTGAGCCACATAAACAAATTGGCACGATCTAAGTAAGTGCACTGCATAATTCAGGCATAGTAGAGTAAGTTGAGGACTATGTCTGACGCTACACTTTAGATAAACCACGGCAAGAGTCTCCACGAGATATGAAATATGGTGAAACTAAGAAAATGAAAGGTTTTTGAGACATAACAAGAATTATTAAACATGAAATTCAAGGAAAACAATGGCAAATAATTAAGTCATTCCTAGTACTTACACTATGAGGCACAAATGACGGTGAAAGAATAACGAACTACGGAGAACAAGCGAACGTGAGGATATGACCCCAAAAAGTGACTTGTGGAGATAAAGTCATGCACAGTGGAGGCAAATAAAACTGAAGACTGGACGAGACAAAAAAGCGTATTTCAAACGAATTCCTTTAAAAATCTCACAAAGGAGTCAAGAAAGAAATGAAACCGACCACCGGGAGTGAACTTAGGCCAGAGGTTTGATTAATTTGTCCTAAATTAAAAGCAAATTTTTAAAAATGCTGAAGTACTTTGAAGAGCAGCGTAAAAAAAAGTTGGAGATAGAATGCACAAATTGCCTTAATTCAAAAGGAAGGTTTGTCTTAATAGCTACTTACCTGAGAGAGGGGGAATAACCTCAAATAAGCAGTAGAAGGCAATGAGAGCCGAAAAACAGGCATACTTTCTTGAAAAATTGCAATCGTTTGTTAAAGACGTCATGTTTTGCGCATCTCCTTTCATGAAAAAGAGCGCATATTAAAGTGAACAAACACGAAACTGTCTTAAAAGAATTAGAAACTTAGAAGGAGAAAATAATGTTACTTCAAAACGAAGGGTTTAGAGATTAACTAGTCATTCAATGAGAAGAAAAGGAATACCCGTTGAATAAAGATGACGCCAAACTGTATCAAGAGGAAAACAAGAAGGGGGCAGATGTAACTGTGAAACCGTGGATTATAACAGTTGAATGTAAAAACAGGTGGATTTCTTGGCCAGCCATTCGGTAACGGAAACAGGAAGAGATACAGAGTGAGCACAGAAGTCAGCGCCAACCTGCCGACAAACGGGAGCATAGATGTCACACTGGAGGAAGCGAGGCACACTATCGCCAAGCAGGCTGCGTCCACCGATTCCGTGACCGGAGAAGAGAAGAGGGCAGGCCTTCCGGACCGCCAGGCACATGCCACGCTCGGGCAGGACGACCTGCGAGTACTCCACTCGCACCGTTTCTGCTGCTGCCGTCGTTGGTGATGATCCCTTCAAGCGTTGACACTCGGGCACGTAAACGGTACAGAGGAATATCTACAAGCATGATGGGAAGTACTACTGAAGCAATATGTGGTCGGAGAGCGAAACTCCAGATCCAGTAGCTATATAGTGGAATGGAGGGTGACAGTAAATAACCGGAGGCTGGAAATGTATTCAGCAGTGAAGTCTTGTCGATGATTTTATGTAGGTATTGTGACGTCTAATTGAGACCCACCCTTTGGCGCTCGAAAAGGGCGAAGCGGAGAAGTGGGTGAAGAGGTTATTGCGAAAAAGACGACTATCGTTCCCTTCTCTTCATACACGAAGTTCTCCCAGGCTCCACCACAGTATAGCAGCTGGATTCCCCTGTCTGCATCGATGACACCGCGGGTGCGTGAAAAACGTGTCTAGTTTACACACTCACATAGATGGGGCACACTTCGAGGTTGATTTGTACCACTGCTATCACTGCACTCGCTTCGCTCCATGAAACAGTGGAATCCGCTACAAGAAACCACTGAATGTTAGCTCAAAATACTGGGTCCAATCTCCGAGACGGAGCTATAACTCCGGTCAGAAATAGTCTTTACATGGTGAAACGTAAGATCTTGTTTTTAGACCTCGCTAAGAATGTAGCGAGACGACCGGTACATCTGATAGCTAAACCATGGAGAAAAAAAGCATGGAAAATAAAACGCACTGAGTAATATCAAGATGTGAGCAAAAAACTAGCAATGGGTCATTTTTTCAGTAAATACACTTTTTAAGGGATCATGTTTAGCATTCCCACGATTGCAGACACGAAATAGGGCGCCTACTACTTCGAATTCAGCAATCACTGATAGCGATGCATATGGTAAAAAAACATTAATAGGGCTATTTAGCCTCCTCACCAAATTAAAAGCTGAGTCGTTAAGTTGGTGACTAGCGCCAAGAAACTAAGCAATGGATGAAATTGCTTTTCCGCCTCTCCCAATGCCAGCACGGCTTACAGAGATCCCTAATTGGAATAGAAAAGATCTCTTCCAAAAATAAATTATTTTTTACTTATGAATATAAAAAGTAAGCAGTGTATTTATAAAGCGCAGAAAACCATCCAATCAAACGAGGCAGGCAACAATTTTTCATCTGTCCATTTGAACACGCTGCCTCTACGGTGCATTTGCAAGTCCAGCGACTTTTCAATGCATCCTAAATTTGGCGTTGACAGTTACAAATGCTATATAGTCGAGCGAACCATAAACAGGTTATGACTTATGGTCACAGTTATGGAATGTTTTTGGTGTGGCTACCTTTTTATGTGGCTAAAAGCATAGATCACCACTAGGATAAATGGACCATCATTGACAATAACAGAAATCGCCAAACGCCATAGCAACGAGAGACAGGACATTATGCGGGTTCTAACAAAACTCAAAATGGATAGAAATGAAGGCTGACTCCTGTTTCACTAATTTGTAGATGTGAAATGTGGGAAGAATCAGTCAGTGGAAAAGTACTATCCATACCGGAAACGGAAGAGAGCTCTGTGTTAAAGCGGTTGCTGATTGGGCAAAGGGAAGAATGGCATTATGAGGCTGATGATGATGATCCACGCCATCAGAGAAAGGTGCAATGAATCATAAACGATGCCCATGAGGATTTGGATAAATAAGGGAATGAAAAGGGAGCACGATGATGGCCGAGGGAGGCCACCCAAGGAGAGGTGACTGTGTCCACCCAGCACAAACACACACACGCATACAGCCCACTTTTACAAAGGCGTGTGCACACACGCACAACACACAAAGACGGTGTGTGCGCCTATGCGCATCATCGGCGCTTGCGGCAGCATCAGCAACGCCAACTGTCCCTTTTCCCAAGAGAGACCTAAAAGCAGCGTAGCAACTGTCTCCCGTTGCCTGTCCACTCCTCCGAACTTGAAGGGAGAGTGCGAATATGCTCTTTTAGGCAAAATGTCCGCTCCATCATGTTATTATACCAATATTACCCACTGGTGCAGAGAGAGGAGGAAAGGCGCTTAGTTCTTCATCTTCGACCCATTCAAGCCCTGCGTACCAGGATGTGTCGATTAATAGATTAAAATGGTGGAAACAAGAGTTCCTCGGCAAAAGACATCAACTAAAATCCAAACAAGTGGAAAATTCAAACGGTAAGCAATAACCGTCATCTGATAGTCAGTAAAATTGGTTGGTGCAAGCCTAATTCTTGTAAAGACGAATAGGAAGCTGAAAGTTCGGTGAAATTTAAGAAAAGCTATGAAAGCAGTGGCAATTTATATTTGATATGCTAATAGAGTGACCAAAAAACAACTTCCCAAGCCTAAAAAATGAGAAAACAGCACAATGATAAGCATCCCAAGAAATCTATTCAGTAAGACGCTCTCAAACGTAAGGTTTACGTCCTCGACCGATTTATTACGAAGATACTGCTTTCACTTAGAAATACTAGAACAACAATCGTACATCTATAAAGGATTGAAATGCTGTTTGCAAAAGCCTGTGATGGACAATCGGCAGTAGAATCACTTGTAGCGGACGAGAAGACTAATTTTTCGGTAAAAGAAATGCCACGATTTTGGGATTTGTCGACATACGATGTCGAAAATGAGTCTAAACCCATTGGAAATTCAAATGAGAAAATGGGGATAAGTAAATAATTGCGAAATTGATGGCAAAAACGCAAATAGGAACGGATGCATTGCTTCCCGGGTACAAATTATGATTATTGAACTGCAAAATTAACAAAATAATGGTGCTGCCAACACCATCCCATTGTCAAGATGATCGTTACATTGGCTTTCGTCATTTTACGTACGGATTGCTAAGGGGAAAGACTAATCAAACGTCCAGAAAAATAAACGTATCTTGCTGTCTAACCATTGGCACATTTTAAAAGCTACAGAACTGCAGAAATAACTATAAACCATTGATTGAAGCAATTCAATGCTTTCGAGACACAAAAAATGGAAAATTTTAGTACATTGACACAAGTTTTAAGTGCTAGTACGATGTGAAGATGCTAAAAGTGAACCAAAACACAAACAGTTAAACTGGTGACTTTCGATGGAAAAGTTATTCTAAACAGCAACGTACTTGGAGTTTGACCCAGCATGTTGGAATAGCCCTCAATGCGGCCCAGGTCTGAAGGTCAAAATGGGAGACATCATCAATGATTGGGCCGTCAGAGGTAAAGTCGTAAGGCAGGGGTGTCCCCAGACAACTCTGTTTCAGTTGGCTATCGATTGGTTTGCAGCGACCTGCCACAGTGACTGTACAGTTGTCCCTGCCAGCAAAAAAAATAGTTTCTGATCTAATTCAGACTGTGCACTCATGCCAAACTGAAATAAAGGATGGGATCAGATAGAGGTCAGATATTTACTTGTGACGACTTATCATCCCGCACAGTAGCTTAAACAGAGAGGAAATCACAATTAAGAGAATCTGTAATCAGTTCTGATGAGCCGATGCATAAAATGGACTGTTATTAAACGTCATCTTACACAAAAATTGTACTTGAGATCAGAACTACACCTAACTCATGACTGAAAGTATTCAGATAGCAATCGGAGGAAAACACCAGCCAAAGAAAAGTAATTAAATAGTACATGTAAATGTATAAGTAATGCAAAAATCCTAGTAACAAATCATGTCGACTCCTATCTACAATATATTGAGGAGAATTTCATTAGTCGGTTGTAGTGCCCTCAATTGAACTCATTACCAGATTATGGACAAAAAATCCAACTATATTTGGAATAAAGAAATAGGGACTTACTGATTGTGGAGCCACTTATTGGTGTCTAGAGCAGAGATCTCCCCATGGGACAACGAGAAAACGAATGATAGCAAAAACAGTGATAGAGTCTATGGAAAAACAATGGATTCCGGAAATCCTCAAAACTACCCTTCCATCAAAAAACAGGGAAAGATAACACATTCTTCTGTTTCATAAAATACAACCCCCGATCAATACGGAACCCCTACCATATGCTTGCATTTCTGGCCTTCAAAATGTGTATAACCAAGCCGCCACTGCGCACAGTAAATTAAACAAATCCTGAGGTTGTTTGCAAAAAAATCAATTTTAGCACGCTTTTATTGCCAGCTTTACTTACTTTCGTGAGTAAGTTATAAACAAAAAGACCTTTTTTGTATGATAAGGATGGACTTACACCCAAACCTTTAATTGCACTTTAGACACTGCCATTTACACAAGTGTAATGCACCAAACAATAATATGCGCGCTTGTATGAATTGGACTTCCGAATAACTTGCGCTATGCCTGTGGTTTAGTTAATCTACTAGTTTTGTCTAGACCAGCGCCATTCATAGTGAATTTGTCACAAAAAAATAACTAAAACTGCCTTAGAAGTCTTGTCAATTGCTCAGATTTCATTCCTTTGCGTCCGTCTGCTTTGTCTATCTGTGGCGTCATAGCAACCACTGCTGTTCATAGTTGAATATTGTCTAAAGGCATTCGCCACAGCTAACAAGTTATTCATTCTTTATTTTGCTAATGCATAATTTTTAGCTTTCTGCTTAGAAGACTGTCAGGTTGTAGCCTAACACGGCTTTGTTGTGTGAAATGCATTTGTTTTCTTTAAAAAGACTTTGAGTTTGCATGCAACTTGAAGTTTTTCTCTTAATAAAATTGGTAACGATGACCTTGGGAGAAACGCTTCAGAAGAACTGTCATAACAATTTGTTATGCAAAAATGGGTGTGGATTCTACGGAACATTAGAAAACCAGGGATACTGTTCGGCATGCTATAAGCTCATTGTGGGAGAGGATCCGCAAATAACAAAACCTAATCTCGACGCTTCTTTGGGTATTTCCTCTTTTATTAAATTCCTCAATCTTTTGAAGCTTTCAATGAATTAAATTGCTTTAGCATAATATGCTTATTATTTTTATTTATTTCTGAAATGATGCAGATGTCGCCAAATTGAGTTATTCTAAATTACAAAATGAACCAAATCCTGTAGAAGCTGTACCCACCCAGAATACTGCTAGACGCAGTTTATGTAAGCATTTATTGCTTATCTTACTAATAAATTTTTATTATCATTGCTTTTTTCGCAATACTGAGCGTTTTAGTGCCTAAAATTTTATCGAATAATAGAGTATTTGGCTAGGTACCCTCCACAAACTAGCCAATTAAGTCTTCCAGCAATGTCGATTTCAGTACAATTATGCATTCTTAATGCAGTTCATTTTGTACACTTTTCTGGGGAAAACAGAGTTAGGGGAAATGCTAATTTTATTTTTGGTACCAGCATTTTTCAATTTTTATTCACGTAGACACTAACTACTTTAAAACAATGGTGTCTTGTGATTCACAGAGTGTTGAATCGTGATCATTCGTGATATAGTCAAACTTGTAATTGGATACCCATTTCTGAGTTGCTTTCGCAGCACTGTTCAAGAGTTGCTCTCTTTAAACCTATCCAAGTAAGAGACACGGCAAGTTATCAGTTATGGCCACACAAAACACTGGTGTGTTTCTGTGCAAATTTGATTTAGCTATCATCAAGCGATATTAAAACATTCCATATTTATGGCCCACTTTTATTTCTTCTTGCCGTTTCAGCACCCAATGTCGTGCGCTGTGGGGTGTGCAACAAACGACTTAGCTTGATAGGTGAGTGGATCAGAGGATCATTTCGTGGCTGATATCTCATTCGTGGTGCAACTTTTTGCATTTTTTTCCTTGTTATTAGAGCAGGGCATTGTATGTGCCTGTGGTGGAGTTTTCTGTACCACACATCGCTTTGCCGACAGCCACAACTGCGCTTTTGATTATCAGTCGCACGAGCGGGAACGACTGCGCAAGGCCAACCCGACGGTATCAGGCGAAAAAGTGAGGAAAATTTGACATTCAACACTGCTTTAGCCCACCTTACTACTTCCATTTTGCACCTTCTACCTCCAGCCTTATTTGTGCGCGATCAGATTGTTAGATCAGCTTTTATAGTCTTAACTTCCCAACGCTATGATTTTGGTTGCTGTTTTTATGTGCATGCTCGTCTTTTTATTTGTCTTGTAAGGAGAAAAAAGATATAAGAAAAGGGGCTGTGAGCAAACATATATAAAATAATTCTGTTTTATGCATCTCATAGTGATCGATTTTGTCTTTTTGGCTGTGGATGACTGGCGACGGTATAGCGATGCCAACCGTATTTTAATTCTACACCCAACTTAAACAAACCTTTCGTGGGTGATCGTAAAACTACAAAAGGCATTTTTTGCTTGTCTAATTTGAAATATTAGGGTTGTTTGTGCAAAGTTGAGAATTAGTCCAAAATCTGATGCATGTTCTCCTTGAGTTTCTAAGTACCACTTACATGAAGAGAAGGTTGTCTAAGCAAGCTTTGGTAACACTAGCCATGGCGTGGCTCGCATTTCATGAACCAAATAAGTCATCTGCCTATTTGATCAGGCGTCTTGGTCCATTTGGTTGTCAGTGGACATAATCATTTCGCACAGAGCTGCGATGGTAAATGTCAGTTGTGGTCCGTTAGCATTCTCAAGCTCTAGTATGTTAGAATTATATTGTATTCATTTGATATACCGTTACAATGCTGAGTTGGCAGGACTACATCGTGCTACCACTTCGCGAGTTTTCTGAGAAGTACGGACAGCCTTGTCAGAGCTTTTACTCCGTGAGGGAATTCTACTGGCCTTTTAGATACCGCCTTTAAGAGAATGTGAAACCCAAAACAGAAGCTGATATGATGTTTTGAATCAGGATTCTTGAATAGTTCCCATTTGGCTAACCGTTGTTTCAAAACAGTCCCAATCCACGAATGGTGCTCCGAATAGTAGCAGAGGTTGAATTCTCATTTTTTCCTCCGCCTGCCCACGATTTCCTACTCTATGGTCAAGAGGATTAGTTTGGTGGTGTTTTGATGCATTGTTTGCAAATGAGGTTAAACAGGTTAGAGAAAATCTACAGAGGTGAGAGTTTGTATTTTATCAAGAAATTAGAGGTTTTATAAAATTTTCGGGATTTTTACCGGCTCGGTGGCCTGTCTTTGTAAAGTTGAGGTCAAGTAGGCACATGTTACAGGTAAGGTTGCATTTGGTGAATCATTTTTAATGTAAAATCCATCTTGCTAAGTTGAATGCATATATCTCGTACAATTTGGTCCCCTGGGGTCCCAAAAGGTGGTTGTAACAGCTTTACAGATTGTGGTTTTCATGAAAAAGCAAAACGCAAGGGCAAGTCGTACTTTGTCAAAGGGTTATTTTCACTTCCCGGGTTCATTGTTCGCATTTTTTCTGGCTATTTCTTAACAGACACAGCTTTACTGTTCTACTTAAGCATTATCGGTTTCCCAACCACTCGAAGTAAATGTGGGTAGCAGGGCTACCTGATGTTCCCTTTGCAACTGGTGCATCATTGGACAGTGTATTTGCATGTCTCCGCTAAGCGCTAAGGCCCTCCATTAAAGGTGACTTCAATGTTTAGACTAAAACACGCCTGAACGGTTGCCATCTCTTTGATATACCACAATAATGCAGCTTAGATGGTGCCCAAGAAACATAGTGAGCAGTGCTGAAGCACAACTTTTACCCTAAGACGGTAGCATAATCATCAATTTCGGTAATTCGATACAGCAGGATAGTCACATGTGATCCAACAGGATCCGAGTACTTTCCGACAATAGGCACCAAAAGTCAGTAGCTAGTTTGAAATTCTGTGCTTCAGCACAGATTGACTAATTCGTCTGGATGTGGTAGTGGGACGCACTGACACTTGAGGGTGATGGGTAACCGTCGAGTGATCGGCATTTCTGTCCAGCAATCCGCTTTAGCCTCCTTTAATGCATTTACAATGAACAAAGTTTAAGATTATTACCAAAGACATCAAGGTGGGTTTATGGCGGTACTCGAATGACAAAGATCGGTAGCGCACCCAATTTAGTTGCATGAATCCTTTGGTGTCCCTCTCCTCGAATCGGCCGTGTCGGCAAGAAAGATCGAGCTCTCTTCGTACCATTTATGCTACCAGCTTATACACATTGCCAATTTCCTTTAAGAGAGTTAAATTTGCTTTACAACACTTACCTTTGCTGGTGGATTTGGAGCGGCAAACTTGGAGAAGAATTGGTGATTTGGTAGTTAGGAGAACAAGAAGCCGATTCACATAACTACTGCCCAGTGAACAGACATGTGATGGGTGACAGCGTAGCCCGTCACGTTGCAGTACTTATTTCTCACAACAAGCTTGTTTCTACTTACACCCCAACAAGTAGCATATTTGTTTACGAAATGCACTTTTATAGGTAAATTGGTAGATTTGGGCTTGCACATTCACCTGTAGTTAAATATTATTGGCAAATGAAAAAGGGTTTCGCAAAGCTGTATTGACTAAGGAGACTCCTAAACACTTAAAAATCTCAAAATCTGCTCTTCAAATTGAGGGATTCATTCTAGGAAGCAGACGCATTTGGTTGCTTCGCGATTTCCGAAGTCTCGGCCAAGAATGCTCGATGGGTGGGCATGTTGTTCCACTAAAGAAAGAGAGGTTTATTCAAAATGTATATATATATATATATCTGTTTTAAGGAGAATTTGTTTTGTCCTACACAGACTCGACTGACTTGAGCAACCACCTACGGTTGATTATGAGAGCATAGATCCGTTTTGGAAGTTGGCACTGCCGGAATTGTGGAATGACAAATCTTATGCAAAAATGATCACTGGACGAAACATCTGTGGATCTGTGAAGCTAATACCTACTCTTTTGCTGCTAAAGTTTACATCTTTGAAGTCGACTTGATTTGGCAAACACTAAATCAACTGACATAAAATGCATGACATTTTGTATTGAGCATTTACTATGACTGGAATATATAGCCAGATGGCGAACAACTTAAATTGTCTTCAGCGAGATAAAAGAGGCAATAGACTGAATGGATAAATGAACCTAAGGCATAGTGAGGGTGATTGCCTAGACTATGGAACGTTTCTACAGGGGTTAAAGATAAGGTGAACGGGGGAGAATATGGCAATATCTCGTGGTCGCTCACAATCACATTTCTTTGCTTATATTTTTATTGACAGCCTTTATAGCCGTCTTACTACTGTTATAACCCAATTCTTTTTTATGCCCTCTTTTATAATTGACCACCTTTATTAAGTCTGTGCAATATTTTGTGAATTCCAGCTCCCAAGAACAACTTTGCCTTCATGTAAATGATCTTACAGGTTCCATTTCGACGAAACTATTAAAGATCGTGTTGCCTTACGGTACATGATAGCACTTGGAGGTGTTGGTAATGTAGCACTACAAGACTTTATTGAAGATGAAGGAAGAAAATAGTAGGATGGGAAATGTATTATAGACGAACAGAAGGGCTTGGAGGCTGCTACCATGGGCCGGAGGTCACTCTACCTGGCAGAGCTACAATAACCGGCGCCTTTAGTTCGCGTGTAACTACAATTGAGAGCGAATTATATGCCTAAGATTTTGTTTCTTGTTTTGGAGTCAATGGCGTCCACTCCATCAGAGATTCCAAAAACACATTCAAAAGAACGTTTTTTACACCAAAGCATCAATAAAAACGAGTCATGGCCTCCGAAACAACAAAATCTTAGGCATACATTTTACTTCCTATTGTCGTTGCTAGCGAACTGAAGGCGCCGGTGATTGTACCTCTGCCAGGCAGAGTGACCTCCGGCCCATGGCAGTAGCCTCCAAGCCCTTCTGTTTGTCTATAATACATTTCCCATCTTACTATTTTCTTCCTTCATCTTCAATAAAGTCTTGTAGTGCTACAGTAAGAGAGCTGCACACATCGATAGCAGTGGGTGTGGACCTCAAGACTTTCAGATGGCAAAATTACTTCAACAATTAGGTAAAAATCACCTTTTAACATCTCACTTTAGTGTAGTTTTGTGAGAATTTTCAGACAGGTGCTGAACATTCCACCTGAATACTGCATGGAAACATTGTGTTTCCATGGCTTTATCCTCCTCCTTCTCCTCCTTCATTTGGTTGAATGGCTTTGGAGAGAGACAGATTTGAAGAACAATCCTTCCTTATTATTCGATAAGAATATAATTTATTAGAAGACGGCTAAGCAGAGGGATTTGCACTGCAATCCAATCCAAGTAGTCAGGTCTGCTTCACTAGACCTACCGCAGAGAAGGTTTAGGAGGAAGTCAAGGCATTCCCATGACTTATTTAAGTGGGATTGCATGTGTACTAGGTTCTACAAATAAGGGAGATAAAATTTGTGAATCAAAGAAGGTAAATTCATGCTCATCAAACACAAGCCGCTCCTCATTTCTACCTTGGCTTAGAGAGGAGGAGAAAGGCATATCAGAGAAGCAGACATCGAGTGAGAGGGAGAGAGAATACGATTTCTATTTTCCAAAAGATGCTATGCATGGGTTAAAGCAGTGTTCCATCATAACCGGATGTCAAATTTGTGCTAACATTTGATCTGATTGCGAACACGTGGCCTAATGGTAAAGTGTTAACTGAATTTCCCGCCAAAGGGTGGTGAAAATAAGGCAAAATATATCCTTTAATGGCACGCCCTTCATTGGATAGCCTTTTATTCTTCGGCTATCAGTCACGAGTGGAATGTCCCTTTACTCCTTTCAAAGTTAAGATTTGAACTTCACATCGTCGAAATTTCGTAAATGCTTGGTGTTTAGGTTAAACTATCCCCATGCTTCATGCGCTCCTTCTGCCATCAGATATTAAATCTATGTGAGCAAGTGAACGAGCGTCAGTAGCCAAGATAAATGTGGAAGACTCCCGTGTAGTGTATGCGACAAAGACAATCAGGATGCCAGGTCTACTTTTCATTCAGTCAATAGGAATGACTGCTGCCCTGAAAAGTGGTTTTGTTCTTTTAGGAAATAGGCGAAGAATTAAAAAGACTGTCATGATGTTTCGGCTGAGGGGTTCTAGGCTTGTGGCAACCGTGTATACACAGTTATCACAGCAGATTGTTATTTGCTAGTGCGCACTTAAGAGGAGCAGAGTATGTTATTACAATGTATGAAATTAGGGACAGGCCGAAACAATTTTAGGCTGCCTCTGCCATTCACGGTGGCACTTATTTACACCAAAATTGGCATCCTTCTTGGTCTGCATCCACTTCAGTTCATTGACGGGCGTCAAAGCAGCATCTCAAGGGCAGCATTCCAAAGCCCTATAAAATGACCAATTTTAAGTCAGCTTGCTTCATATTAAGGATTTCTGTCCCTATGTGTGCTTCTGATTACATAATCAAAGTGTGTGTTTCATACAAGTGATTTCAGTTGCTAATCAACGGCCGTGATGACGAAGTCATGCTGCTGCTTTTGGCATGCAAGTTTGCAGGGGGAAATCGAATGAGCCATCTTTGAACTAAATAAGGTAAGATAAGAAGCTGAAAATTTCCCATCAATGTGCTGAGACAGAGGTCATAGGTCAAGTAAGGAACAGGGAGCATACTTTATAGGTGGGTAAGTTTCTAGCACATTTTTTCATAGTTGGCCGATTGCAGTATTTCCTGATTCACTATTCACAAAAGAACAAAAGAATAGACTCGACTACAAGCAAATTGCATGTCATAAGTCAGTCGGCATACTATTAACGTGTGGGGTTGCCAAATACCATGTAGCTGGTGTACATGGTCCTTGAGATTTAAACGCTCAGAGAAGCAATGACTTAAAGAGGGCAGAGTGACAATGTCACATCCAGATGACGTGATTGGTAAGCTTGCCGACAAGAATTATATTCGCTAGATCCGTGAATAAAACTTTGATGACTTGACAAAGTAGAGTGTTTTAGGTGGAGAAGACCTAAACTGGCTTGTACTATTTGATCCTGTATCAAGGAATGAAATATTTTTTGCACACAGGGATCACCTATGAAGAAAGCAGCCTCATTGACTTATACGATGGTGTGATTTGAAGTGCACGTCATCTGAGTGTCTTGAAGGGTAAAAAAGGTTGTGTTTTATTAAGCCACCAATCTGAGTCAATGTGTTACACATACAGATCGTAGCTGGTAAAACAGAATTGGATTTCATCTGGTTGGCTGTCACTCAAGTCGCAAAGCCGAATAGAGCTATCGCCTTCAAGGTAGAGACTTTCACTACCAGATCGAATTGATTAATTTGGCAACTGACAAGCAATTAAATTAGAGCATCACAATAAGGTTAATTTAGCCAATCATCTCTACGCCTTTCTTAATTCTACCTTTTAAAATCTAGATAAATTATTCTTTCGCTTGGAACTCATTTAAGTTCCATGAGGATTAAATGTGTACAGTAGCGCCTTCAGACATTCCTAAAGCCGAAATACGGCTTAAAACTCCAGTGAAAGAGGTATTCTGGTGCAGCAGAGGGGGCGGAGGGGTGTACTGGCATGGCTCAGAGGCCAAATCATCTGAGAGACGTAGAATGGGGAGCTAACAATTGACCTGTTCGCAAGACCAAGTGTTAAGCAAATACACCTATGCCCCCAAAATCGCCTTCCTTTAAGCACTCGGGCTGCGATGAAGGCCAAGGGGATGGAATTCTACTTTTCATGGTAAATTAAATGCGATTTTATTAGGGCGTCCGCCTAGTCAGTCAGCATGAGTAAAAAAGAGAGTGAAAGTACGGGGAAATGTTAAACGACTTGTTTGGTGGGCATTGCAAGATGGACACAGTTAAGTGAGGAGCGGTTGATCTAATTTTAAAAAATGAGATTGAAAAATTAAAGCACTAGAATTTGTTGTCTATCTACTCACTGATCAAAAAGGGGTCACACAAGAAAGCGGCATGTCACTTTAGTGTGACCTAGACAGCGTGACCCATTTTCTACTACTTTTCTTGACTTTGAAAACGTGCCACCTAGGTGCTCCACCAATGTACTTCAGCCGGGTAACCTGGCCTTCGGGCCAGTCCAGTAGCCATTCGGCCCTTCCACATGCAACCAGTGCATACGCTACCGGATTATTATGGCTTCTTTCGTCTTCAAAGCTGCCTGAGGGCACCATAATCGCCTCAATCACTAGTTCTTTAACGCTAAAAAAATTAGTTTAACTAGTCGTCAAGACCCTTAGTACAACGACTGAGCTGAAACACAAACGGACACATTGAGGTGTTTGCCTCAAGGTACCCACTTGATCCAATCTTCCAAGAATGCGAGTCGAAATAAATAAGGTGGGAGTTCCACGTTGTCAACAAAGTTGAGCAATGCAGAATACGCCTTGACAGAAAAGGCACTTTTTGCTTCCGGTTGCAATGAGCGTGAGGTCAGCAACTAATAACCATAGCCCTCCGCGACTTATCCGAAGATATAATGCTGGGACAAAATATGTATTGTTGACGTAAGGGGGCGATTATAGGTATTGGGAAGGCCCGGAGGGCAGACCGACCAGGAGGGATACAATAGCAAAGTCAATAAATGACCCTCTTCTAAATCTGAGAGTTAAAAAGCAATTACCGTATTATAAGGCACACAACACGAGTTCAGTGACAAATAAACAAAGAATTTTAACTTGTCAAGGCCACCAGTGTCAGGGCCAAGGGGTCAGCGAGGTTCGAACTTAAAAGGCTTATTCAAAACGTTAGTTAATAACATACACCACTTCAATTAACAAGACGGTGTTTCCTTTAAAGTAACTTTTACAACAAAAGAGACAAGACATTCAATCAAGGATACGACTTGGTACGGACCATGAAGTGGAGATATGGGCAGGTAAACACACCGCTGTACCTAATGAAATTATCTGCCTACATAATAAAAAACATGCCATCATCAGAATACGGAGTTAAAGAGATGATTCAGTAGCTTTCCAACTCCCCTCATTCAAGAGTTTTATACGCCTTGTTTGTGTAATGTGTTGGTTATTTGTTTAGCACTCTGATTTGGCAACAGACTAATTTGAGGCTCCGCTATTGGATGTCCTCCAGGCAGACTCGACTCCAAGCCAAGTCGCTAGCCCCTTAGCCCATCTGTTTACTGGCAACACATATTTTGCCTTAACATTTTGTCCTAACTTCACTTCAGCCGAGTCTTCGGCTCTACATATCCATCTACTTCACAAGGACCTACGAGCCAAGAAGCACACGGTGAGAGCGCATCATTATTCAAGTGGGACTACTAGTTGTGGGAAACACCCGCTTTGCCGTGTACAATGCATCTACTGTGAACAGGGAATCATGTTCCAGCTCCTCCTCCATCCTCTCCACCTATACTCCTATCATCTGTCCTCCTACTTCCTTCGGAATGGAAAACGAGAACTCACTCGTGTTCCACGGAACATGAAAGAGGCTTTTGTTTACTTCACAAGCTCCACCATCTCTACGTCTAGTCTAAGCAGCGACTCACACACTTGCAAGCTCATTTGAATAAGTCATGCGAATGCCGCCTTCCCCACCCATATATCCTTTCATGACAATGGATTTACTAATGGTAGCATCCGTTCCTTTTTCCCTCGGAGAATTGCAGGCATTGTCAAATTAACTCAAGGAGGTGGATTGAAGTGTGATGCTGCACAGATCTTTCTCCAAAAAATTTTCCTTTTCAGATTGACTTATAAATGAAGGGGAGGGAGGAGGCAGTGTCTTCACACTGGATCTACACAGTAGTGAGGTGGACTCAACAGTATAGATGACCTTGTCTAACCAACCTCGTCGTTCCAAAGGCGTGAAGGTAGAGATGAAAGCGAGAGACACTGAATCCATTCCACACGCTCCGGCGATTTGAGTCGCTCAGTGTGAATCAAGATCACATTGACATGTCATGTTAAATTGCACGATGAGGCGAAGAGCTTTTGCGAAATAGCCTTCTTCACGAAGTAGGAACTTAAGCTAAGGGTCTCGGTGGAACTCGTTTGATGATGCGCACACAACACGGACATGGTGAAGACGGCTTCGCCACAACCAACCCAACGAGACCAACACGAACGACCACCATCAATGCACAATTCCACCTGCAAAACAAAAAACCAAAACTCAATTTGCATAAAAACAAGGCATGTGTCGTCATAAATGCTCTCTCTCGTCAATCATCATCCATATGCACGAAATCTTAACGTCTACGTCATTGCCCTCTTCTAGATGCAACTTTCGACCTGCCTTTCCACACGACGATCAGGTAGACCACATCTTACTTGACATCATGTCCCTTTGCCTCTCTCCTCCACTCACTCTCATTTCAACCGACAAAAGTGTCCGCTACTTACTGTGGATATAAGTAGAGCCTGTGGGTAGTGGAAATCACAATGTCGCATTGTGTTGGCAGGAGTATATGGTTTGTCGACGAAAGCTTAACATTCGAAGTAAGATGCGTGAACTGTCACTCGACCATCTCTACCACCCCAACACTTTCATGAATACGGAAGGAGACATAATGATGCATCCGAATAAGTGTTGTCGGCATGCGGAAGGGCTGAGGAGCCACTGGCATGGTGCGGAGGCATAGCCACCCAGCAGAGGTACCATGGTGCAGCTCCTCAGTAGCCCCTTAGCCAAACAAACATGGAGCGTATGGCATATAGAGCAGTTCATGATAATAAGGTCTAGCCGCGTGTTATTATCTCTTACCAAATTATAGAGCATTTGGACGACAACAAGGAGTCAATGATTTGCCCTTGTGACCAAGGATTCCGCTTCGTTTGGGCGACTGGCGAATGACCACATTTTACATCCCCGGTTTGCAGATCTGCTGCCAAATTACATGAAGCTCAACGAAAAGTAAACTTCATGCACACATGAAATTAAATGCATTTCATTTCATAGCCTTCCTCTTGGCACTACGAGGTAGCACACAGTTTAAAGCAAAAGGCCTCAACTTGTGAAGCAATTCGTCAGGCTTCCGTAAACTCGACCTCATTGTCCACAACTGAGTTCATTCGGGTATATGTTTACGCCGCTTCAAATAAGCAAACAAAGTAGCTCCCCAAAGGTTGCTTGTAAGCCCGATGGTCAAGGAAACCGCCTCGCCTCGTTCAACCCATCCATCAGCCTGCCAGTGTCATGGCAAGTTAAACATCCAGTAAATACCATTAAACGAAGTAAAGTGACAATTGGTTTGCAGGGAAAATAAAACATTTTACTCGTGACACCATCAGTGGTGAGTGAATCGAAGTCAACGAACCTGTTTAACTGACCCAATGAAAAGTATTTACGAATTGCATCGTCAGCTCATTGAGTTGTCCATTGGCTGGATGCAGTATCCCAATTGCACAATTAGCTTGCTGCAGTCAAATGTGCAGCACAGTCGTGAATAAATGAGAAGAACCAACTCCATCAGACGACGAAGAGACAGTGTGGAATCACTGACGATGTGAATGTACATG
>NW_020170440.1:453506-460338 GCF_000524195.1 Echinococcus granulosus
TGCCACCTGAATGCTTCGAGAGTCTTCAGTGACTCACACCGCACATGTTGACAGTGGGAGTCGCGTCACTGGCAATTCGATCACTTGTGCCTACTCCCGCCTCAACCCCTTACCACATCAAGGGACGACTTCAATGGCTCTGCTCTGCAAAGAAGGCACTACCACCTCTTCACTTGGCTTGCTTTAACGGTAGGATAGATTTAATAAAAGAGTGATGACAACCAGGCAAACCGTTCTCTCAAGTGGCATGTCTGTCATTGCATATCGCCTCATTTTAGGCCCTCCTAGGCAAGTGCAATTTCCTCTCACTTTCATTACAGTCAAATTCTACTTCACACCTTGTTGCGTGTGCGTGACGAAAGATGCATAGAAAATGTCAGGTGTTTTGTTTAAGTCAGCCTCGCATTTCGTGCTCTCCTTCTGACAACCGATACCAAAGCCATGTTGGTGAGTGACCGAGTGAGTGAGTGTGAGTTACAAGGATAAATGTGGTGTCCTCCCATGTGGACACTCAGTTAAATGGAAGGACTTTTGCCTCGTTCTGAATGAGAGCAAAAAACATTGCATGCAATGATGGTTTGGTTGATAGGTGCTGGACTTGTTACAGCCAGTTGTACATAGTTTTTACTCCAGATTGTTTGTTGCACTTCGGCAGAAAATGTTAGTTCTCAGTTAAGTGGAGTGAGGTGTGCTGCCACTATGCATGACATGCCGGATGCTCCGTAACACTGTTTAGCTGCTTCCGCGACTCACGGTGGCATTCACTTGCACCACATCTGATATAAGTCATGATACAACTTTGCCTCGCTTCACTGACAGATGTCATCGCATCAGTCCATAAAGGCATTGTGGAGTCCTTCCAAAAGGTTAATTCTGAATCAGCTCGTACTGCTTTCTAGATTATTCGACCCTCTTTTTAATTTTATTTGCACAATCAACGTACGTGTTTCGTTCCAGCTAACTTCTGTGCAAATTAACCACTTCGTTGACGATGTCAGACTGCCGTCCTTTGTCTTGCAAGATTACGCGGCAAAAATGGGTGAATGGTAAGGTATTAATTCGACTTTTCGTCGGTGTGCCAAGATTTAGGTCCCAGGACAAGTGAGACACAGATCACCAACTTTGTTTTTGGGTAGGCGAGTGGGTTTCTGGCACACTTCTCCATGGTTGATTAAATATCATCTCGCCTCAACTACCGTCAACAAAAGCACGAAGGAATACACTCCACCATCAATAAGCAGGGTGTCTCATGTCGGTCGGTGTACGGGTAGTGTGTGGCCTTGACAAATGGCATGTCAATTGTGTACATGGCCATGGACATTTGCACGCAGAGACGAGGTGACTTGGAGAGGGCAGGGTGACATGTCACATCTGAATGCCGTGATTAGTGGGCTTGTTGACTTAAATTAAGTCAGTGAAGAGGCTCGCACATTAAACCTTGATGGTATGACAAAAGGGCGTCTTCCAGGCAAAGAACACCTAAAACATTTGCACTAATTAATTCTGCATTAAGGAATGAAAGATCTTTGCACACAGGGATTAGGTGTTGTGAAAGCAGTCCCTGCCACTGACGCGATGGTGTGATTTGAAGTGCAGGTTATTTGCCAACCTTGACAAGAACAAGAGGCAATGTCTTATGCAAATCACCATCCCGAGTCAGTGCTTTAGCCCTGCTTATTCGTGGCTGATAGAGTGGAAGTGCATTGTTTTGCAAGACAAGGAACTGACGAGTTCATTATGGGGTTAATCACACTGTCTTTCACTCAAATCATAAAGAATAATCGGACCATCACCTTCAAGATTTAATTATCACTACCTGTTATACAATTATTTGACTTGAAAGATAGTACAGAAGTTAAATTTAAAGGATCATCCCCCTGTCGTTCCCAACTTCGTGTCACTTATTTATACTATTGCCTTTCCCTGAAACTCATAAGATTAAGACGGAAATCGAAATATGTGTATGTGACTACTGAAGCGCAGTGTGCTTTCTTTGAAGACAAAGGAGGGCATAACAGACAGTTAGAATATGTACAGTTGAAGCAGAGATTGACCGGAGACTACTGGCTTAGCTTTTGAAAATCAGGCCGCCCGGTGGAGGTGCAGTGGCTTAGTCCCTCAGTGCTCCGTCGCAAAAACGGTTTTAAACAAACAATTAAGATACTGCACAACCACCACAACACGGGTTCATTGTAAGTCAGTCGAAATGACCCATCATGATGACTGCATCACCACTGTCGGGGTCAGGGGTTAGGTAATACCTTAAAAAACAAAAATTTTCATCTGCTAAACTAAAATTCTATTTCAAAAACCAATTGTGCACCTAATTCTTCAGTCCGACTAAAAGTTTCCATTTCCTTAGGTAGCGGAGCAAAAAAGCCATTATTTCTCATTTTCAAATAAACAAACTTGTGAGCATAACATGAATATCCAAGAACTGTTATGCCGACCATCGCCTTTTAGTAGCTGAATTGTTTAGGCATATTTAAAACCTTAGTTAGTAACATACGGCCAGTCCATTTAACAGAAAGTTGCTTCCCTTAGTACCGGCTATTACAGCAAACAAGGCGAGACATTCTGTCAAGAGTGGCATCTTGATACGGACCATGAAGTAGACCCACGTAGCTATCAATTTAATGCATAAAAATATTGTATGGAGAGGTGAATGCACCGCTTCGTCAAATGGAATCATCTGTCTGCATCGCATTTGAAGATGCCGTCAGAAAGGTGAAAAAGATGGAGAGCGGAACAAAATCATCAGGAGACACAGAAGGAGAGGTGGCTTGGTGGATTTAACTTTCCCTCATTTGAGGGATTTTATACATTGTGGTCCTGTAATGCATTGGTTTTCTGTTTAGCTCTTCGACACGGTAGTGGACTGTCGCACATCCGCTGTGTGGCCTGGCCTTTGGGCCATGCCGCTAGCCTCTCAGTTCATCTATGCATCGACAACACATATTCAGCCCCATTATTGCGTCCTCTTTTGTCTTCATGGAAGTCTTAAGGATCTGCGTATCGATTTGCTTTACGGGGGTCTACGGGCTACAAAGCTCAAAATGAGATCGTATTATTATTCAGGTTGGACTACTGGTTACGGAAGTACCACAGCTTTAGCCTTTTACCCTTTACCTTTATTTGTCCTCTCCCCCTTCATCCTCTCTAGCTATCCTTCCATAAGCCATCTTTTTACTACCTTTGACGCCAGAGCAGTGGAAAAGAGGACCGATTTGTGTTTTGTACTTCAAAAACTTCATCATCGAGATGTGCAGTCTGAGTAGCGGCTAGAGCCGATGTAATGCCACTGAAATAAGTCACGGGAATGTCGCAACCCCACTCCAAAACCCCTTTGAAAACAATATATACCCTTATGATAACCTTTGCCTTTTTTCCTTCCAAAAAGCAGTAGGTCTGGTCAAAATAACTTGACTGGCTGGAATAAGCTGAAGTAAAATTTCAGTGTTCTACTCCCCCTTCTACTATATAATATTTTCTGCATATGAAGTTAAAAGTTTTTTTCCCAAAAATTTCTTTTAAAAATTTGTTTTATAAAAGTGAAGAAAAAGAAGAAATTACTAATTTTACAATAGATGCATGCACTGTTCAAATGCAGGTCTGGGGATCTCACAAAAATACGAGATAAATTGAAGTGAGGAGTAAGTATATGGATAAAAAGCTGCATATTACAATTACTTTACATTTTATTTAAGGATGATACCTTTAAAGAAGTTAAAGCATCTATCAATATAACTCATAATAAATCAGGTATGAATGGACAAATGCACCGCCTCCTCAAGCTAATTTATTTGCCTACATCACAGTTGGTGATGCTGTCATCTGACAGTCCCTCAGTAATCCAAACACCCTTTTTCTATTTGTGCAGCGATTTAGGTCTTCCACGAAGCCATAATGAAGCAAATTATTTTGCTTTTCGGTGTATGAAAGTGCTGAGAGGTATTAGTGCTGTGGTACCGTCGTACACAGGGACTAGGGAAGATAATGATACTGGCAGAGACCAGAGTTCAAATCGCCTGGCAAAAGTACAACAACTGATCATCCAGATGGCCTGTTGCCAAAACTGGGAGTTAGACAATCAATGTCGAGATGAGGCTCACCCCAGCACGCTCATAATCATCCACGCGTAAGCAAGTGGTCTGTGATGCATTCGAAGAGAATGAAGCACTGTTTTAGAGTGGAATAGGATCCGGCTTTGCTAAGGCGCCACTTTCAATGGTTACCAAATGGACATGGGTCCTACACACATCTTCAAAATGTGGCCTTAAAACTCGGCCAAAAGTGCTAATTGAGAAAGCCTGACAAGGCATAACAAAGTGATGTGTAAATTACGAGAAAATGTTAGGTGATGTATTTAGTGAAGCAATTATTTAACTTCAAGATGTACTCATTTAAGCATGGAAAGATTGATGAAAGATTGAAGCATGGAAAGTAGCATTTTTACTCTTTTAAACACGCCCTTAATTTTGATTTTCCTGCTTTTTTCTGTTAGCGCAGGTCAGTTGATCAGTTATGAGTAGCAGTGAAGTCACACAAAAGCAATCGCAACTTATCACTTTGAATGCGGACTCGATGTGTGTGAATCGTCAGTGTTATCCCTTAATTGTTCGTTTACCTAATGCTTATGGTAACGGAGCCTTTAAGGGCTCTGCCATTATACCTTCGCTAGGTGGGGTGGATTTCACACAGAGGAAATGGCATAGACCGAAAGCCACGCCGCTTGGTGAACGTTCATCAATGGCGCCTCTCAGTAGCCCTCTTACCGAAACCTAGAGTTAAGCGATCGGAGTATTTCAATCTAACCCAAAGAGACTAAAAATTCATAAGTTCCCTATATTTTGCATACTTTTAATAGGATCATTCACCTCAGCAAAATTGCTATGAGGGTCAAGGTCAGATAATTTGCACACCTCACAGTTCTATATTTTCATCTGAAAATACTTGTAAAACATGCCAATGCTTATATTTCAGTTTGAGGACATTACACATGTACACCAATGGCTATG
The DNA here is from genome assembly GCF_000524195.1 of Echinococcus granulosus. Taxonomy (NCBI): domain Eukaryota; kingdom Metazoa; phylum Platyhelminthes; class Cestoda; order Cyclophyllidea; family Taeniidae; genus Echinococcus; species Echinococcus granulosus. The sequence goes on from NW_020170440.1 coordinate 458,525, forward strand.
TGTTCTGCAAGCTTGATTGATTCTACCCTAAAGACGAGATGCTCTTAACTAACGAGTGTGCTTGTTCAAAGGGAGTAAAAGCCAATGTAAAATAGAGAAATGTCGGGTCTCCTACCTAGGGCCCAGTGATTCAAGCCATCGGATGTGTCATTTTCAATTTCATAAAAAAATAAATACTTTTAAAGTAGTTCGAATTACGAGGTAGTGCAAACATCCATTCCCATAATTTTAATGTACAAGGCATTACCCCTATTTGGAAGGTACTTTTGGCCCATATTTACACCAGACTATGGGGTGGACTAAATCTCACCTAAGATCATATTCTCCTCTCTCTCTCATTCTTCCTTAATTTAAATGATCGAGGTATTAGCTACTTACTCCGAATATAAGTAGAGCGTGTGGGGTAGTGGGAATCGCATAATCGGGAAAGATTGTTCTCACCAAGAAAATAAGCAGCATTTTGCTGTCAGCAATGTAGGGCTTTTGTCAATGAGAGCTTAACATTCTAAAAAAATAAAGGAACCAAAATCTAGCCATATGGAGATCCCCGAGAGTGCCCTGAAAACAAGAGGCAAAGAAGTTAATGACGTGACCCTGAGGCCAAGACAGGTCTCCCAATGGAACCCTAAAGTAACCAGTTGCTAAAACTGAGTATCGAATAAACAACTCGAGTTTTGCATATAAAGGGGATTACAAGCGTAATGTCAAAGTGTTTCGTTACATAAATACTCTTACGTCTGATTAATATTTACACTGCAGTGGAGGATGTTAGTACACGATTAAGTGAAGCGTACCGCCAAAATGTATGACATTAGGGATACACCGAGACAATTTATGACTGCTTCTGCCAATCACGGTGGCATCCACTTTTACCATATCTTTTATTTGTCACCGTCTGCATCCACCAAAGTCTACTGATGGACAGAATTTAAGATAACTTTGAGAATTCCTTAAAGATTAAAATGACAGAATATGTATTGTTGACGTACAGAAGGGCTGGCTGTCATGATTAGAAGACAAAGCCGCCCCGTAAGACCACAATGGCGATGCCATGATGGCCTGCGTAACCAAAATCTAAAGTTAAAACAATTAACGTATTAGAGAGATTCCCTAAGGCGTTGAAGAAAAACAAGCCACATTGTCGAGGTCGGGGTCAAGGCGACAAGTCACTTATTTGCGTGACTTCACTGGGCCCCATGGCTGACTGACAGGTGGTCATAAATAAGCAAGCGATTCAAATATTTGGGCTATTTAAAAAGAAAGAAAAAAAGTGAATTTTATTTATCCAGCAGTATAGTCTTATTTAAAACTAAATTTGCAAATTCAGCCATAAGGTGAATGCTTCATTGAACAAATCTTTTCATTTTTCTCGTATTTGTCATGTAATCCCTTCGATTTAAATCTATTTTAAACCTGACTTCAAAGGAGCAGAAAAGGAAAATGCACACATAGAAACCATTTAAGACAGCATTTTGCATATGTGTGGGACACATATTCACGTGGTGACAATCGAAATGGACGCTTTGACAAAGTCGCATCTCATTCGGCACCAAAGCAGTCTCACAACCATCTTTATATCACAGACCATGTGTTTAAGGTTTAATTAAGCCTAATTTCGATGTTGTAGTGGAAAACCTTGTTTAACTCTCACTTAAGGGCACTTGAGTGCTCCGCCAACGCGCCTTCGCCCGGTGGCCTTGTATTGGGGCCAATCCAGTAGCCACCAGCTCCGCTGCAGATCGACAATACATATTCTGACCAACTAGTATGACCTATTTCTTCCTCATGAAAGTCTCTGGACGGCGCAGTAGTTG
>NW_020170440.1:460438-494323 GCF_000524195.1 Echinococcus granulosus
AGCACAATCCATGCATTAAACTCATGCGTCATGTTGTGCGCCCACGACTCTGAGCGTGTGTATCCACAGATTGCTGTAGGCAGAGCAGAGGAGTAAACCCATTTTAGATGAAGTGTTTGCAAGTCTTCGGTGCATGGGATTGCGCTTTTTCACGTTGTATTTCATCCTACTCATTTCGCATTCCTCCGATGGTCAAATCCAAATACCCGCTTCCAGACACCATCTTCCAACTACCCTTATTGATTTGCTTTACTTTGTACAGATATGCTCTGCTTTGGATAAGTGGAACACGTTTTTACCGCTTAGCTTGAAATGATAGGATGATGAAAAGACCATTTTAATCTTTTATGCAGAACTTTCACGTTAAGGTTGGTATTGGACCGCTTCATGGCAGGATTTGCATTGCCTTTAAACGAGTTAAGAAGCAAACATCACGCACTGCATGGCGTTGAAATAGACCTTTTCTGTTATGTAATTGCGACAGTTGGCGTTCTCAAAGGCGAGGTAGAATTTGTAGTCCAGCGAGAGCAAATGAAATGCCTCGGCATTGTGTGGTAGTTGCCTTCCTTTACTGCCGTATATATCTACCTATAAAGTAGAGTGCCAAATGGTCCAATGACTTAGTAGTATTTCAAGCAAAACAACATGCTAGTCAAGAATGTTTAATTTAGAAAAAGAACATCCTATATTTGCTACTAAATGGCACTGGCTTGGTATAGATTGTCTTCATAACGGATAAGGTTGGAGACAATGCATGCACTAACTCGCACTCTGAGTTCATGTTCGTATTAAAACTTTGAAAACTGCTCTAACATTTGTCGGTCTGTCAAATAAACTATTCGAAATAAGATTAGTGCTTCAGCAGGCCAGTTTGGTTGGTGCCTAGAAGTGACACCCGTGGATGTCATGTGACGTGAGAATATCGGCACTCGACTAAGCCTTACATTGCGATGTGCATGAGAGGACGTCGGCTTATTCTGTGTTCTCGTCCATATACTTTTGCGCAAAACAGATGCAGAAGGGGATAAGCTGAATCAAATTGAAATCGCTGCTTCCTTCGATGATCAATGATATGAAAGAAGATACAAATTTGCAAAGCACCAAATTATAATCTGATTCACATGCCCTTGCTAAATAAGGAATTAACGACCAAACAAACACCTTACGGGAATAAATTTGGCGATTGCACTTGCATACTCAGCCCTGTTATTATTGGGCTGGTGGTCGGAGACGGCCCAGGCAATCAACCTCCTCCTTTGCCGATGATGAGGGGGCAGCAAATGCACATAATTCTTGGACAGCATAAATGCAGCCTCTTCTGTGGTGAATCTATACTTCGGATTCTTATTCCGCACGAATACGGAGTACACAAAGGGCACAGGAGATTTGGGCATGTATGTGATGAAGAGATCGATCTGTATTAATAAAGTAAATTATGAACCGCTTTGACAACGATGCCACTTCCTGGTTCATGCAAATTATTCACCTTTTAGACAAGGCTAAGACATTTGTGCACGTAGAGATGGCGCATATAATCAGCGCACGAAGTAAGGTTTTTATTCATCCCCATTCTTACCTCAGTAAGCTTTTTCCCACTTTCTCCTAATTATGCCTCATTCTGATATCCCCTAAGCTAACTGTACAAAACATCCTCTCTATTCAAGAAATATCAAAACAGGTTGTAAGCTGAGTATCTTATCTTTTCCATGCAATTGCATTACCTCCAAATCGTCCTCTCCTTCTCATCCTCCTTCAAGTTCTCCTTTTTAAGCAATTCCTCCTTTTTAGCACGGAGTGGTGCAGGTGTTACATGGTATCCATCATCTTACTTGATTAGACTAATTATTTGTACCAAAAGAAGCATGATAAATCTGAAGGCAGTATTCAAATATAAGAAATGAAATAAGCGGATACTCATGTAACATACTTCATCTTGATCATGTGATAGCACTACAGGGCCCCGTGAACAAACGGTTTCGACAGCTATCAGCAGCCACATTAGTCACGGCCTCAGAAGGCTTCAATACATCTTACTAAATCGTCTTCAACATACCAGGAGGAAGGGCTTTTTTACATATGGGACTGGAATATTTGTAGACAGAAGTGAACGCATAAATGACCAAAGGGTGGACGATCAAGAAACACTCCAACAGAGAAAGCAGCACTTCGCGCTTCCTCCTGTGCGTATCTAACAGAACTTGCGTCGCCTTTAAATCATGCTAAAACGCCCTGCTAGCGCCTTACACATGCACTACAATTCCCTCGCTACACCGCTAAAAACGAGTGCTTTCAATTATAGGCAAACATTTCATTGGAACTGTGAGATCCACTGCACTTTGGTGAATGGTAATTACATTGAGAACTTACCACCAGAAAGGCACGATAAAAGTTGTTGTATCAGCCCTTACAACTGATATTCGGGCTTTGCTTTCTGCTGCGTCATAGACTTTATATTGACCCTTCCTTGCCAACATGTGAGTCTGTTGTCAGCGGTGCACATGCAAGACAGTTCTGGGTACCTGCCCAAATACCAAACTATGCTACAAAACGAGGGGTTGCGTTTGAGGCAAGGAATTAGATGCAGACTGATCTGTAGTTGGAAAAGGCACACATTTTCTTTTCCAGCTGTAGTGTCATACCAGAACAACTACACGGCCAATGGTGAGTCAACTTCTTCCACAATCTGATAGTGAAGGTATTCATGATGCAGTCATATGGACAGAGTGGCTGCACATGCACCGGGGGACTCACCATGAAACTGATGCATTGCTAATGCTTCATGCATCACTCACTTGGTTCAAGTGTGCAGGACGGAGAGAAGGTGCAAGAAAGGGGCATTCACCCGTCTCAAAGGCGATAAGAACACCACGTTTCTTGAGGCTGATACTTGTTTCTACAGAAAAGTGGTTGGAGAAGACGGCCACATCGCCTTGGCTGAGATCTTGGGTGGTAGCTGCAAAGATGCATTTGTAGCGACACCCATCGGAAGTGGTTGGGTGATAGATAATTTGTCGATCGTAGTAAATCACTGGTGGGTTTGCAGATGGAAAATCAGTCTAAGGTTGGAAAATTTACTTTCAAATTAAGGCATGTATTTGCCACATCAGCGTAACCGCAGAAAAAATAAATAGCCGTAAAATATAGATGTGAATACGTGTGCACTAGAATTATTCCCAAATTATTAATTATGTATTAGTCGTAGTCACTTGGGCATGCAGAAGAATCAGAAATGCAGTCTAGAATATCGCACTTATCCTCCAGCGTGACATTTACACAGTTTAGGCGCATATGAAAGGGTACGAAAATCATCCTAGTCCCAGAAACAGCCTTAACATGTGCATTACTTATTCAGGGTGATTTAGTGACATTATTTGAATGAGTGACAAGTAATGCTCCTATAATTAAACAATGGTTTCACCCATCGTTTCGCTTGGCAAACACATACTTTAAAATAATTTTGTGAATTTTTGTTGGAATGTTCGCGAAACCTTGTTTAAATATGAGCGCGCATTCGCACCATTAAGGTCCTATTATATGTAAGTCTCTTGATGAAAAGTATAAATTAGTTGATAAACAAGTTTATCGCGTTTTTTTTCAAGGCCATCGGACGTCCTTATTTCTTGTGCACTTATTAAAGAAAGGAAAGCAAAAGAGCGCAATGAAACATACTTTGTCCGTGGCGAAATCAGTTATCCACTCCAACTGGTCGATTACATGGTGATAGGGGATTAAAATGGAAGGTATGGAAGACGCGCTAAAGGGCAAAAGTTTAAATAATTTGAAAGATTTCTCATTCAGAGTGACATTCCAAAAGAGTATTAGTAGTGTTAGTGCTACAGCAGCCGAAGCTAAAAGCACTGCTGACATCTTTCTTCTATGCATCATCGCGGTCCTTCTAATGTGGCAAATTTAAGGCGCTAGTAAAACTACTTATCAGAGTGTGAGCAGATGAAATATGACATTTGATTGGTTGGACTCATAGTGAATGCTTTACGATATGCAATTCCATAGACACATAATCCACTTCACAAGGCACAAATGCAAAGTAATTTTGATCACGTTTTTAGGTGATAGGATGACCATAGTCGAATTTTGCACTCAATTAAAATCTTCTATATTTCGCTGTCTTAAAGTTGGGTAATATGAAATGACCAGCACAAAAATGTGGTGTGATCATCTGAAAATGCGAGGTGGAAAAAAGAGACTTCGTTAACCGTAGATCCGAAAATACTTGGATTAAAATGAGACATTCAACATAGATTGTTCGCGGTCATGCATGCTCTCTGGTGCACCATCAAGTCGTTCCATTCTCATTATGGCACGTCGACCTACGCTAGAGAAAATAGATTATTCTAATTTCTGATTCCATTCGCGTTGTTATACGGGTCGGCCATAGCCTCTCTTAGTTTTAGTGAATTCTGCATTTCCCACATAAGTTGTGACCACTCCACCTCAACAATGTTGAGTTTCTGAAGTCTTTAATGCCACTCATGCGTGATGCGAGAATAAGGTGGCTCACGTCTTCTTTTTGAATTTTACTTGACCACCTATGTCAGTAGGTTCCTCCGCCCATGGATCACGCGTTCTTTCTTCACTCGTTTTTGTGTGCAGACACGATATGATTCCCATTGTATTGGGCGCCTTTAAGGACGACTACGAAAGCTCGTTGCCTCCGCACTCGTACATCAATGTGGATGACTACAAGTCGATTCATGATTTGGCCAACTACTTGCTCTACTTGGACAAAAACGACACTGCCTATGCGGCCTACTTCGCCTGGAAGGAGCATGGGAGATTTTGCGTAAGTCTTTGGTCTTTGTCTACATCAACACTGTGTGTGTGCGTCAGTGATCGACACCATTCCTGAGATTGAAATAGTGGTGTGCTTTTTCGATGATTAATTTTAAAATTGGTAAACATCATTTTCCAAGCATTTTCATAGGTAGATCTTCACAACTGAACACTGAATTGTTGAATGTCGTAGGTGTGGTGCCTACATAAATATTTGTGGCCTTAAGTTATACCCTGTTGTGGGCGTCAATACCACAGTTGCGCCAATGCCACATACGCAGTGCCTACCAGCTGTTAGTCATGCCTTTCCTTGGGTATGAGGACGACAAATTATTCTACCATATGTGAAGTAAATTACACACTCCTGGTAAGTGTAAGGTAGAGTGAACCGATAATGAATGTAAACGTGTTGAGTAGGTGTTAGTACCTCACAGTTACCATTAGTCATACGTTCGTGTGTTCAAATGAGTTATTTGCATTGAGGGATTCCAAATGCGACGTTGTAGAGATTAGATAAAGATGTTTAATTTCAAAACACGGCGGAGGTGCACTGAGGTTTTGCTGACTGATAGATTGCGGCTGTGTCGGCAAATGACCATGTCAATCATTCCAATCCAATAAGTTGCCGGTGCATGTACGTATTCGGACAGCCCGACAAGTGCTTTCCCCACCAGCCACTCATGTGTGCAGTCTTCGCCACTCGAACAAAGCCTTGCTCTATTAGCAGTGTTGCATGATTTGCAGCTTTACGGAGTTTGCAGCTATGCTTATGTAAGCAATCCATCGACCTTAATCAGGTTGCAAATACGACATTTTGAACTTGAAGTTGTTGCGCCTAACAAAGTGCGAAGATTACTCCTCGAAGCAGCCAATGTAATGAAGGAGTTGGCAAATAGACGAGCACCTGAGTGAATGAGTCCGTAAGGATTGGATGAATGACTGAGATGGGAATAAACAAAGTATTGGAAGAACAAACGGAGTCTTAACAGAGTTTCTAACCTCTGCATCTTAGAGACCAATCAGATTGGACTGTCAATTGTGCGGTTTCATGCACAGACTGAACACAGGAACTGTGAGCCTACCAAAGCAGAATGGCAGGGAGTTCTTAGATTCCAAAAGCCTGTGCTTCGACAGACCCCTTGCACCTCTCGAATGACGTCACCTGCAGTCGACCTTTCTCCCACCCTCGTTCATTTATAATTCCTAATTGATAACTACGCTCCTTGTCTGTCTTTTTACATGAATTCAATTCTCTCATCTCCAGCGCTGCCCATCTTTGAAGTTTAAGCGATCATATTTGGTAGTTTACTGTATCTCTTGACAAATAACTTTCCTTTCCGCATCAATTCTACTCTGTGCTTTAGAACGGATAGTAAGCAAATGCAAACATCAAGATAGTTTTGTTGTAGGCGTTGCAGGCGGTTGTACTTTTGACATCCGACTTCTTCCTAAGTCATGCGTTAGGGATGGTTGATGCCCAGCTCAAGTTTGAGATGAATGACCCTGTAGTGAGGGATTAATCATAACCTCTTTGACGACGCCACACCTGGCAAAAACACAGTTCCAGCAGTGTATCTTTAGTGCGGAATGGTGTCGACGAGTACAGCAACAGCCTTTTCTAGAATTGTCGTGTGTAAGACACCGCTGATCTCTTTACTCTTAAGAGAATTTCAAGCTCATCATAAGTAACTCTTTTAAATCAATTCACACTTTGCTATTGTCTCCGGCATACACTATCCCTCACTCCTCCTACCCATTCACAAATAATTGTGCAAAATATCACTTATGTTACTTTCGTTATTTTCTGACCAAGGTCGAGGTAAAGCGCAAATATTTTTCCATAAAGCAGTCACAGTCTGCACATTATTTGGGCAAGTTCGTTTATTTTGTGCGGCCCCGTGTTGAAGAGCTAAACACCACGATATTAAGTACAGCCGTGACAGCGTGCCAAATAACGCGATTGCCACAGGAATACTGGTGAGATCACACCCGTCTTTCGAAACGCATTCATCACTACAAACTGTACCTAAGCGACTGTCTCACCGTCAATTCCATTAATCGATTCGAACGCTTTTCTGTGGTAAGTCATAGCCCGGTGTGCTGACGTAAATCACAAACATCTATTGTGATAAGAATGCACGGTACTAAAAGCAGGCGCATCACTTACATCCCATCACCCTACCGCACTACATTTACTACGGGACTACATAAGCACCAACACGCTGCATGACAGAAATATACTCATAGCACACCATTCTTCATCGCAATTGTCACTCGAATGCTCAACTAGAAGCTTCACGAAGTCAGTACTAGAACTTCAAGGGAATCAGGACAACTTGAAGCATTTACACTGGTTATGGTACTCAATGCAACATCGATGCGATTATAGACCCAGAAGATGTTTTGCAGGGAGGGCGTTCTCGCGTCAATGCAATTACGCGTGCCTGACTTGCTCCTTTTACAATGAGGCTCTCGATGCCTCATTTTCGGTCTGAACACAAAAATATGGAATTCGTAGACGGTTATTCTGACGTGTAATGGGACTGAGGTAGTACGAGTGCAGGCAGTGATCTCATTAAGAACTGTCTTGAAGGGCAATGTTCATAACAAGATGCACTGCTAACGCATCCAAAAGGTGGTGATATTCTGATCCAAACGGAAGCAGGAGGCGGCTATAGACATCTGTTAGGATAACAATTAGAATCCTTTTTATAACCGCTTTTAGAAGCCATTTTGTAATGCAAAGAATTCATGAAACCTCAGTGAATTCCTTCCCCATGAGACTTGATGGCATTGTAGCAACTAACTTCACTCCGCTGGAGACAATGTGCAGGACACCAGTAATCACAACTAAATGATTTACGTCATTTACATTGACTTTAAATCACCTGTTTTAAATATGATATGTCCAGATAAATCACGCTGTTATGGGTAGCTTTGAGTCTACCACCGCATTCATGAAATTTTCTCCAAGGCAATCGCAGACTTCAATGGGCTTATTCTTGACTTTGCATAAAATCAAGTGTTACACAATTTACTATTTACCAGTAAGCAAAGATTTGCATATCTTGGTATGTAGTTATTTTGAATCTTGCATTACTTGTGGCTTGATAACGGACATAGGCACAACTTGATGAAGGCAGTGGAAAGCTTGTGAATTTAGCCAATAAATGGTTCCCGTGTCATATAATAACAAATAAAGTGCAGGTTATTGGGTTAATGATTCTCCTAACAGCATAACATTTCAATATTTAGTTATTTAAGGACAACTTAAATTAAAATATGTGGTAACTATCTCGCATAAATTGATTCGAACAAATGAGGTTGATTGTCTTGGAGTCGTGAGCATTCCGACACAGATGCTTACAATTTGATGGCAAATTTAGGAAAGCAGTGATTCTATGTTAAGGTCAAAATCGTTAGGAGCAGAATAATGAGCGGCTTGAGTAGTCGCTGATAATAAGCAGCCTGTGAATAAAAAAATATGTTTATTGATCTCCAGCATACCTCAAAACTTGACATTGAATTAGTCAACCTTGTACTCCAATTTACTATCTTGAGTCATTAGAGACTAAGCAATTTGATGTAATTAGAATGTGATAGTTGCCTGGAAGTCATGTCAACCAACTTCCTGCGTAAGACATGGTATACGCTCCATTCATTATGCATGATATAATATAATATCATGCCATTATGGTGCCGATAAGTAAAATACGAGAATGGTATTACCTCGTGCTGAATACTAGGAGAAGTAAAGTAGGAAACCAGTGCCCACTAAAAACAGAGAAATGTTCACCATAAATTTAAAATGATGCACAACGTACTCAAAGAAGGAATTTAAAATAATCGAGAGAAAGCATGGACGTCACCCTATTTCCCTTAATAGGGCTTGTTTCCTGTGGATAAGTGGCTCTTTTTACTTCTTATGTTAGCATTCGAAAAATATTTGCACCCAGAGCCATTTAGTAAAATGCACAGACCTAGCATTTTAAATTTAATTTTTATGTTTAGGCGTGAACATATTAACTGTCAAACAGCCTGGTGGCATACCAATTAGACATTCTGCCACTGCGTATCAATGCTTCTCAAAGCCATCAAGAGGCTAGATCATTTTTGACTCCAACAAATATAGCTACGTCTACGCTTCATTCTGTAAAAATGTAACTAAAATGTAAATTTACTTTAAATGTTTTACGACGTCTCGTAATCACTAGTTGTACTGCAACGCAGGTGTTATTGTGTTGTTCTTTACAAAATACTATTCGTGTTTTGTGGAAGCAAGGACCGCGTACACATTTACAGAACATTTACATAACAAAAAATCATGCCCACCAGAGAGAATTGTAGTTTTCACTAACGCTAGCATTAACCGTAGTTCATTGCAGAACCAAAACAAACAAATCTGATTCCGTAAATCATGCGAGGGCTTAGTCAAATCTAAATGGTGCCTGAGGGTTTGTTTCAATGGTCACTAATGGCAAACAGGTATGGGAAATTCTCTCTTGTATATGCTACATAGATTAACACTGCCATTAAATATTACCGTAAAACATGACAGTGAAATACAAGTGAAATCTAAGGAGTCCACCTTAATTGCGGATTTGCAGTAAAACTTGCATTACCGAAAAAATGTAAAAATGCGAGCCAGCCTAACAAGCTAATCCTATCACAAATATTCATACTTTTGATTAGGATGAATTTTTTTATTATAACTCGCTAAATTGGATCTTAACGGCACCCGAGTGTCTCCAACTACTATGCATCAAAACACACTCAATACGTAGGGGTACAATGATTGGGCTTTATTTGCCACACTCTTAAGTAATGCAAAAAAATTTTTAAGATGATACTTGAGTAAAAATTTAAGTACATATGGAGCGAAACTGTGAATGCCAATATTATGTCGGTGCCTTTCACCTTATGGATGCCAGCTACGTTAGGCAGCTCAAGTGGGCACTTTCAATCACCGCAATTATTTGCTACTCCACAAAGAGCATGTGCATGAAGAGCAACAAAACTACGCTCTATTCGGGTACAGGTTTTGAGCAGACTGTTAAATGCAAATTATAACCTGGTAGTTGGTTTTTACAAGACCTCATAAAAACAAACGAAACCAGTCGAGATCATCCTGTCCTTGAGGGGTATTCTTTTACACGAATTGTCACTACTTAGCTACTTTCTCGATTGACTTTATTTCAGGATGTATATGAGACATGAGGTAATTTTCCGCTAAATTGAACTCTTGCTTAAGGCTGAATTTAATGCATAGGTTTTACGACACCTACACAATTTGAAGATGACATCGTGTTGTATTACTGGCATTGCTTGCATTTATCGTCGAAACAAATGTTTAAGTAAACAAGAAAAGCTCATCATTATCTTTGTAATAACACAAATGCAATCACGCTGCTGTCTAATAAGACATTTTGGGATTAAAATCCACTTTAAAGCTCATCTGTTGTACAAATGGGTTATGCACCGCACCTCTGTAATTCAAGACGGTTCGGATAAAATTTTAAGAATTATTTACTTGACCACAGTTTGACCCTTTTTAAGTTACTTTTGCAACGAGGTGAAAGCAGCATAAAGTGCTAATAAATTCCTGTTAATGATAAAGAATATGGACTAGTAAGATATACAAAATTGCATATCAGATTGCACACGATTTCATTTGATTCACTTGTGATGTGTTCTGCTCAGATTTTTGTAATAACTCCATTCACTCAAACATCTTCAAATGCACATTTTGCTCAAATATTTCCTATATTTTCTTAATGCTGTTTGTGCTAATCGAATATACTGAACCCATACTGAATAAATTAAAGGAAACATATCCTTGTGAATGTCACGCAGGTGGCTGTAGATGCTAAATCGGTAAATGACTGCAAACTAAGACACAAATCCAAAGACTTTCCCAATTAAATTCCTTGACATTAGTTGAGTGTGGCATGCTGATTAATTGATACAAAAGTATGCATTAAGGAATGCATGCACAACTACGGTAACATTCTGTAGGTATGCACCTATTCATAAGGGGTGCATGCCAAAATGTGAGTTGAGGATATAAAGGGATGAAAAACAAGAGCAAATCACAATCTGTCTTCCTTAGTGGAAGTATCCTTCCAACTACTTGGGTTATAAGACGAATGGGCATTTATTTGCAGTGCGGAAAATTATGTTTAGAAAAGGATAGACACAACAAACTACAAAATTGCATCCATGGGCATGAAAAGGAGATATGCATTACAGTAAAGGACGACGAAACAATCTTAGTAGAATACATCAGATTCCGGAAATCCGAATGAATTAAAGCAGTAGACGCTTGAGGTTCGAGGAGTTAGCAGGCATCTCAGATGCCCAGTGGTTGAAAATTTAGGTCGCAACATCGGAAATCGACTGCCGATAGAGGTCATAGGCGCTACGACCGAAATTCTTCAGCCATTTAACACATAGAATACTTGCTAACTCCTCAAATCTCCTCAATCGCGAATGCGTTTTTTAGTCTGTGAGTCAAGAATTTTATGAAGGTTCCTATAGCGCGGATACAGCTCACATTAGTCGTCTGAATTCAATAAAATGCTGTCCTTGCATTTAAAGTAACTGCAATAGGAAGAACTTCGATACACCCAGTCATCTCTGTTTTGCTTTTGAGGCAAGTGGCATAGACGGAGAGAATGTGGGTCATACATATGTGGGCGATGATGATGAGCAGTGCAAAACTTTACTTTGCAGGTAGAAAAGAAAGCGTGGAAAATATCATCGTTGAAAATTAAGATAAGACTTTGTGTTCTAATGAGGCACTTAACTCAGTTCTACTCGATTTATTAAAAATGGAGAAAGAGTAATTAAAGGGGGCGATGGGTTCCTTCATCAACACTCTAGCCACGTGACCTCATGTTCTCTGGTCACTTGCTCGAGGCGCAAAAGTGGTAGTTTTATTCGTGCACTGAAGAGAGTGAGCCTCGATTAACCCCTGTATCTTCGTGAATCCTTAAATTCTAATATGAGTCAACTCCGGGCAATGCTCAAAGTAGGGAAGTACACTTTTTCGTTTAGCACAAGCTCTACTCGTGCCATTATGATCATTAGTACTTGCCAGGAAACTTGTCTTATAAACAAATAGAAACATTTGTGCACCATGCAAAAATCAGGCAATTAAAGTAACGCCCCGCCACAGCGAAGCATACATTGTGTTCCAGTCATCCTAGCCCGATACTACAAATACACTCTCCGTGCACTTCACTGATGTGTGATAACTGGTTGCACCAAATTGTTGGCCACAGGCAAGACAGTGTAGATTTAGGATTTCCCTGACATGAGGATGATTTCCCTTACTTGCTACCTTTTGAGCAGTGTCAGTTGAGTTGATGAAGAATTGGTCGAAAATTGTTGGCGTATTAGAAAAGAAACTAGTCTGGGATGATTAAGCTCTTGTGTGATTCTTTAATTCACGGTGGAACAAAGAAATTAGTTTCATGGAGTGGAGCACGTAAACAGTGCAAGGAGTCGCGCTCTGACAAGAGTTTACTGGTAATTTACGATCACTTTACTCAGGGTAGGCAAATGCTGTCATGCAACCATGTATTCGTTGGGCTTCGCGCATTCCACGTTGAAAGGGGAGGCTGTTATTGCAATCACAGTGGCAGGATTTGAGCTTTAAGTATGCATTGCGAGTAGTGTCGGGTAATGTTCCATACATCTCACAAGACAATCTTACCGTTTGTTTTTTGCGTCTGTCAAACAAGGGGTCGGTTGATGGAGGAGATATTGCTGATGGTAAGCGCTTTGTGACGTTTTCCCTGTTCCCTTATCGCCTGATTAATGCATTTTCTGAATTGGTACTTCAAACAAGAGGAAAATAACAAGGTGACCAAAGGAATATACTGTTCGTTTTTCCATTAGGATACGTGACTTACTTCCAAACAGGCTTTGTTAATCTATCTTCTTAAGTCCGCTCATTACTTGTTAAACCGAAACAATGTGGAAGACTAATTCCCATTCTTACCTAAATGTAAAACGATGGAAGTGGCCTTCCGAAGACACTGTGTGCTCGCTTTCTTGTGTATCTTGATCTAGAACTTAATCATACTAAATCATTTGGAATGTGGGTGACCTCATGGGCGTGGTGGTTGAAGAAGAAGCATTATAATTGTTGTCCCATTGCATTGCGCAGGCTTTAGCTTCTCTCATTCGGCGAAATTGATAGCTAACAAGAACCGTCTCACATGATGATGTAGAAAGATTGTTACTTAGGTGCACATAAGTTGGATGTGCCCGATGAGCTATGAGTGAGGTGGAACCACTGAATATCGGGTCATTTAAAATCAGTTGCATGAATTTAAGTGACTGATCACAATTTACAAATAATCACTAGGAACTAACCCATCCAATGTTTAATTTAAACTAATTGAAAGGCAGCTACAGCTGAGCAAGTGTGTCCACCTTTGGTTTATCACCTCCAAATCAAGAATCGTGTCGATAAGAAATTATCGGAACTACGGTACTGATTTGATTGACTGGAGCCAGTAACGTCTCCAAAGCATTCATCAAATGATCAGCTCTAAAATTTCGCCGACCTTTTTGCCTTCATTCTCCCTTCAGCCCACCTGACACCACGCCAACAGCCCTCACTTTCTCTATCACTTGGTTTACTCTTTTACCCTTTCGCCCATTTTCCCATTTCACCCTTCCTCCTATCCTCCACCCACTCCTTCCTCCATTCGTGCATCCGCCCACTCACTCGCCGCATCACTCACATCTCTGCACTACCACCTCCTCCTATTCCTCTGACGCCTCCGCCTGCACTTCCACCTCCTCATTCTCCTCCTGCTCTTCCACACACATACACATGCGTCTCCAACTGCATATGCAACTGCCATATGGCATAGGGCATCATGGCATTAAGTTGATAGCAATTGATTCGGTGCTGTATACAGGGTGAATGGGATTGTACTGGATGCAAGTGCAGTGTAGTGGAGTGGATTGGAGAGGAGTAGTGTGAGTGCAGTAAAATGTGATGACGTGAAGTATGGCCGTGTGGAGGAGGAGAGGAGTACAAAGGAGGCCAGCAACACTGAGGATTCCCAGCTGGTCACCCATGCAAGTACTAATTCGGTCCGACGTCGCTTAACTTCGGTGATCGGGTGAGGGTGGGTGCCTTCCAATTCTCACAATTTTAGGAAGAACGGTCTCGATATACAGCAATGCACTTGATCATAGTGGTCAGATGGTTATATGTAATCCACAATATGTGCATTTTTCCAATAATTCTGATCCACAAGGACTCCGATTACCTCGTTGGTTCCTACTGCCAACAATCTTTTTAGTGAAAACATACTGGGCGTTTAAGAAAAAGACATTAACTGTGACGCAGGACTTTTATGTCAAATCAACAGATAATTAAGTCTCTATACAGGTGGCTATTCAGGTATTCTTGCTGGCAGTGGGCCCCAATAGAACACGCCTTGTTGGATAGTTGGGTTGGATTCCCTCCCCAAACAAAGGCACCTGTGTCCTCGCAGAATACGAATTCATCGATGCATTGTTCTGCTAATTCTCCTCAAGCACGCGTGAAACTTGCGTCATTTCCAACATGCAAACGAGCAACAATCACATTACGTCAACTACCTTCCGCCACAGTATTCACCAGATGACATTGCCAGTCGATTTGCGATCATGATCTCAAACGGGCTATAGAAACTATTTGTAATTGTTTCTGTAATTTGCATCAGCTCAATTTCATATGTTATGTAGTTGCTCATGGCCATTCATACAAAATGTCTGTCTGCAGGGTGTTACATTTCCTAGAAATTATTACGGCTTCAAATTATTGTTGGCAGATTATCTTATGTTCCTATAAATTTTATCCGCATTGCTCGATGATGTTGCTGGTGGGAGGTTTCGAAAAAGGAAATTAAAGCAAAGGTGAAAATGCACCTACAATCATGCCAGCAGACATATTCCATGCGGAGGCATTGAGGTTGAATGAGCAGGAGAAACATATTTGCCGAAAGGAATGGATTGAAGGAGAGCAGACGCTAGGCTTAGAGAAGGATATAGGCTGTGTGGAAGGATGCTAAGTAGATAGAAAGAGAGAATAGGAGGTAAGAGAGAAAATGAGTAAAGTAGAGAAGAAAACCGCCAAATGAGCGCATTGGGGAGAAAAGAAATGCGTCAACAAAATTGAATAAGGGAGACTGGAGTGATTGGCTGTGGTATGAGGATGCGGTGAAGGGTACCTAACTGGTGAGACACAGGTGGGTTGATAGCAGCAGGAAAGAAAATAACTACTACGTGATCGTCAAGACGCAGCAGCTGCATACACACGGCGGTGTAAATGGCATTGCAGTAGTCTTCAGTGCAACTTCACCCTCCTCTTTGCAGTTGTATTTACATCAATGTACAGGTGCCGCGTACAACGGCCCATTTTGCCTTGCTTCACATTACATCACAACACATCCCCGCACTACCTCAATTTACCGAGAGATCAGCCAATTCTCCACTCACTCGTTTGCACACTTTTATGCAGTGTGCCACAATGAACAAATTTCCACTGATGCGCCGGCTCGTACATCACAATGCATTTCCACCTGATTTAGGCAACAGCAAAATTAGTCGGTTGGCTTTCGTCTCAACGGGTATTCTGTCCTCTGCTTTAGCAGTTGTAAAAAATCACTATATTTCGTCCTTCTCGCCTACGCGACCAAAACCTACTGTTGCAAGGCTGAAGTGACAAGGCAGTGAGGAAATACAAAAGTATTCATTCATGGAAAAACCCACGTTGTGTTGATGGACACTATCTGTAATTGCTTTTCTGCCTGTGCAGGATCGAAAGTAGAGCATGAGGTGGAGTTAAAGAGCGGAAGATAGCTTCCAATTGGTCCAAGTGTAGTAGGTCCTTGTTGTTCCATCGAGGTGTATCTTAAATGCAAACGATTTAAGATAGATGCTGAGGTCTTGAAATATATATTGTGGGTTTTGTGTTCATATCAACCACATCTCCACATCTGCTGAGGGTAGGGGGTAGGATGTGTGATGTGAGAGGTGAGGAGTAGTTATATCAAAGCATAGATAGTTTGGTCGGATAAGGTGGAAAATCAATTGGATTGAGGAAGTCTTCTTACTCATCCACAAATTAGCCCATCAAATTGTCATCAGGAAATCTACTGAATGCGGTTCAGTGCAACTCGTTTCGCCTCTGTTGCACCTCTCCTCGTCTACTCGTTCGCCCGTCCGTTGACTAGTCCGTACATCATTTCTCCACTCAAATCATCCAAGGATACAATAACAATCTCTTCAATTGTCCCTCTATCTTACTCATCCCTTATTTCTTTTCATATTTCCTTCTTTCCTTTAATCCTTTTTTACAAATTCAACTAATGACTACCCCAACCAACATTGCTCCTCCATTGTTCTTCCCGCAGTTCCATTTTTCTCTCCCCTTTTATCCTCTTTTTCCTCCTCTCTGCCACTTCTGCTCCTTCCTCTTCTCAGCCCCTCTCCTTACAACTACGCCAATAATCACGCAACTTCCTACCTCCCTACTAACCTATCGATAAACGAGTGCCATCTTCTCCTTCCCTTAATCTCTTTCTCTCTTCCCCTTGCACTCTAATGCTATCCATTTCTCCTTGTACTTTCCTCTCAGCTGCGCACCTGTATGTCTCCCATTACACCTACCAACCACCTGCATATCTGCCCATAAACGTCCATAGGTGAATATTACCTCAACATCTGCATTGCACGTGTTCATATACTTGGAGCATTGCAATGAATGTTTCACTACCAATCATCGTTCCTCACTCAACTCTCTCCTAACCCTTCCCTCTCATTCCACAATGCTTGGGTAAAGGACACATCAGTAAAACATACAATCCACTGTGCCCCTTACTTCACAAGGTACACGGCTTCCCTGTTAAGCACTGTAAGCGACAAATGATGGAAAACTCGCCAAACGACGACAATGCACAACTCCTAGTTCCCCATTTCTCTCTTCTGCTTCTCACTCTGCCTCTGTTTCTGCTTTTATATCACCCTCTCCCTTGCATCCCTGCCCTTAGTTCTGATTGCACACATGCTTCTGGTGCGCCAGCTGCACCATACAGGAAGAGGATAATAGGCAGAATGGGCAAAAGCAAGAAGGAAGGACGAAGAAGGAGGGAGAAGAGCGAGACAAATGAAAATGAAGTGATAGAAATGGGGGTGCACTTGATGCTTATACATGCATACTCACACTGAGTGAACAGTGCCTCCTCTGACAAAAATGCCTCAGAATATTTGGCTTTTTCTTCCTTTCCCATTCCTTGGTCTCATCCTTACTGAACATCTGGTTTATACAACTAGCACCCTGTCTGCACAGAATTCTGTTTCCATGGGGATGCAAATATAACAAACCTGGGAGAAAACCAATTCGTACAACGCGCCATTCGCCTAGGCCCATCAACTCTGGGAACCATCCAAATAACCTGACGATATCAAGACTCGGTATTAACTCGTATGCCTGTATAGTCACGGCCGTTGGAGCCCGATTGCCTGATGGCGTGGCAGCAAATCGTGCTGCGTCAAAGCAGCAGTCGTCCTTCTGTTTGCTCAAGTTGATATTCATTTTATGGAGAAGAGAAAGAAGGAAGGTGGAACTAATTTAACACATGAAAGGAATGGAGGAATGTGACAACTAATTGGAACGTCTGCTATTTAGCAGCCACCACAAATAGAGCGAATTGTTATGACACGAAGAATAACCGAATATTTAGAGGATGCGACTGCATTTGGCTAGGGCAGAGGTAACACCACGTGATGAGTTTGCTTACACACCACATCAACTGGCAACAGTGATGTTGCAGTGCTGCCAATCCGGCCCACAGACCAGCTCTCATTCTCATCATTACCGCTTCCAATGTGTGTCCAAGCTGTAGACGGCAAGTTAAGAGGACTGCGATCAATAAAGAGGTAGTTTATTAAAAAATTCGGTAATGGAAAATAGGGTTGAACAAACAAATGGCTGAATGAAACGCATATCTGATAAGTTAGTGAATGCGCTGCACCGAGCTCATACTTATGCTTCTTTTGGCAATGCTGGCGCTCTGGCTTTTACAGCCATAATTTGGCTGCGATTCTAGTGGGGTTGGCGACATCTGAGACAATGAATTTGGACAATGCTAATTCCCTCCCCGCATGTTCATTAAAACGAAAAGGCTGGAAATGCGAAAAATCGGGAAAAGAATTGCAAAGTTATGAGAAAAACTTTATCCGTAGTCTTTAAGCTGATAGGATTAGCACAACACGTAGACCATTACGTTGTGGGAAGAAAGTTGAACACCCTTCATTGAATTCGTTGGTTAGAGTGGTTTGGCAGAAACTGCCACCAATATGGACCAGACTACAAAACACAAGTTGCATCGATGATCCACAGTCAGTAAACAGTGAATTAAAATAACTTAGTCAATTACGTTTCTCAAGGCAGGCACAGAGAGAGATAATGACAGCATTTTAAGCAACTATCTCCCTTTTTCCTTCCATGGCTTCGAAAACGTTCAACTCTCAATGCCTTGTAGACTCAGTGCCCACTTTCCTCGCACATAGAGCGTTTAAAATCACCTTTATTCGTAGCAATAGCAGTCATTGCTCCCCATACAATTAGAACTAGTTATTCTCTATAATGTCTGATTTAATACACCCTTGCCAACTTGGGTTTAAACAGTTGAACGGGTTGCATGAATTGGAAGAATGGGCATTAGATGACGTGTATGCAATAGGGACTTCAGAGTGAGAGGGACTTCAGAGATTTCTAAGCTGGCCTCAAGGGCGGTAGCACAAAATCTCCTCTGCTTCAATAAAACGGTATTGGGCTGGGCAGATCGATGCAGACCATGACCAGATTTGTGATTTCGTGTGTGCGTATTAAAGGAAATTAGAAAATGGTTAGGCACTCACCTGTAATGGAGAGGATGCAGAATTCGGCAAGTATATTATCATTATCGGATGATTTGAGTGATGTAAGATAAGGTCGCAAACATCTTCGTAAGTACAGGATAGACAGATACGTGGGACAAGGAACGGATGTATGGACGATTGATGGATACGTGATGGTCCTACTTTGGTAGCTGGCAAGGTGACTGCCAAAAAAAAGACCAATCTCACACATTTTTAAAGATCAGGCACCACTGCACATCAACATTGGCAAGCAGGTATCAATTCCAAGTAGTAGCAATAAAATTATTTTGGGCACACTTTTAATTCTTTTGGTATTAATCTCCTAACTGAGACTTTAGAAAGTGTTTCTTCCCATCCCCAGCCCCTCTCCACCATTACTCAAGCATCACTCACCCCCTGCCTCCTACCCTTGACTTGCTGATCCCTTAAATTTGTCTACTTTTGTCATCGTCTCATTACTCACTAACGTTGCCCACCTGGACTATCCAAAACGCTTACACTTTTTCTTTGCCAAGGTCCTCCCTACCCAACCAAACTCGACGACGAGGCACCCCATTAGCCCTCTTTTTACTCACCGGCATTAACACCGTCAACTTCAACTAGAGGCTTGTGGAAAGGTAGAGATCAAGCCAGTTCAATTTTTCTGTTTGTTGAACATTTGCGATTTCAAGAGAATTACCACATTTTCCTTGACATGTGGCACTACTTTTCGTCAAACATCTGGGCAATGGCAGCTCCACCATAAAACAAGTTGCAGTAACGTCATGATTAGTTGATAAGAAAGAAGCCTATTTATAGTGAGTGCTGTAAAGGCTGTATTCTGGGTTGGTTATCAAAAAATATTGCCTGGAAGAAGTCTTACTTCATAACCACAACGTTCGTTAAGCACTATTGCCTTGACGTGGAGATTTGGCGTGTAATTTGGCTCCTGTCGGTCTCCTCTCCCTTCAACCAACCAAATATCGATGAGAAAATATTTTGGTACAGGCGTCGACAAACGAGCAAGCAAAGATGGTAGCTGACTGACCAACTGACCGAAGGACTGCCTAGACGAATTTGATTCCGTCCCACCCGTTATGTTTCTTTTTCCTTTAAGAATAATTAAACAGTACTGTAAGTACCTACTGTTCAAGGTATTCAACATCGTATTTTCCCTCACATGACCTATTTGCTTGTATGGCTGTTAAAGAACTGTTTGTAACATTGTGCCCGGGACAATAAAGCACTTAGGAGACCCAAATTCCCCCAGGTACAAATCTCATTTTTAAGAGGAGTTCTAATCATTTTGGATATATCCATCTGGTCTCCTTGCCCGACGAGGTCACCTCATTCGCAGTGGATTTGAAAGAGGATGTAAGGCACCTCCCGTAAACTGGAGTGTGTCGGGATCGCAAATCTATGCATTTTGTCAGAGAAGTTTAGTATGCTCAATTAATAATGTAGTATTCTCTGCAACACCAACTGTTTCTGCTGGCATTGGTCTGCGAGACAGGGCTCCTGCACTGCTGTGCACATTCACCTTCCTGTACTACACTGTGAAGTGGTGCCGTTGCAGTTTCTCGTACCAAAGCGCCAGAATAGAACCTGATGACCCGCTCTCACTATTACCTTCCTCGCTACCGGATAATGTTTGAAATATCCAACCGTTATGATGATCAGTAACAATTCTTGTTGCTGCATTTTTTGCTCCCCCATTCGTCAAGTTTCGTTCACTACCTCCCTTATCCTTCTGTAAGTGTGTACCATAAACGGCTTCACCGCTAGTGCCAAAATCCGGTGCGAATTGCAAGACACCTGGCTTGAGGTTTTATAGTGCTAGAATTGGCACGATGTAAAGTATTCGTCTTGGCCCTTTGAGTACTTCATCGCGCCCTTTTTTCCATTTGAAATTCTTTCCGCTTGCACTTCCTCCAGTTTATGCAGAGGGTGTACGGCCTTGGCAAAATTTTTTGACAAAAGACCTGTAGTGATCTGCCGACCCTCGGAAAATCTGGGATCCATCTGATCGGCTGGCTTTGGCCAGGTCTTCATTTACCTTGCACGGTCTTCGATAACTGCCATTGCGTATGAAGCGACAGTGTGCCTTAAAATTTGACTGTTAGTGCAGATATCAGCATTTCTTCGGGTTTATGGTCAAATCTGACACAAAGCTTAAATTAGTGTTATGATCCCAGTCACCTACGTTGAAATCACGAAAGCTATCAGGGCATATTATTTAATGTCTTGGTCATGCTCCTATTAGTGTGATTCGCATTGGTCATTGGGAGGTTGGCACTGCATCACATTGTCCGAATGACATTGTCAGGAATCCATAGAGCCCTTTAGCAACATGAAGGCTGCATTTTCTCTGTGCATTTCTGTCACTTCCCTCTTGCTATCCTAATGTCATACCCATGTTATGGAACTGCTCTGACAAGTGTAGACAGTCAAACGAAACATTTGTACAGGGTAGCGAGAATGCATCCTTCCTTGTTACTACCTCTGGCTTCCTGCAGGCAGAGAATATCAGCCCATTTCGTCAGACCGTAGTACTGGCCATCTTTACCTACATTTCGACAGTGATTAAGGACCATTTGGAAAGTGGACGATGATGGGGAGAAAAGGAAGGAGAAGTGGGTGGTGTTAGAAGAGGGAGGATTCCGTTAAAGCTTCTTGTGCTAACGTTTGCGGAATTAACGCGTTTGAAGCAGGAAATTTAGTGATCCATCGTGATTGCTTTTGTGTGATCGAATACTCATGAGAAGTGCTCTCAGTTGGGCTATTTTTGGATGTCAATTTAAATGCAAATTCGAAGTTGTCTCGAGAATTTATATAGCGTATGAGGACAACAAAGTGGCAGGCAGCTGGTTCCATATTCACTGGATAATTGAGCATTTTTAGTGAGAAGGATTTGCATCGTTCGAGGTTGGAACAATGGGTCTTCCGGTTTGAATGAGCGGCAAGTTTATTCAGTGTCCGCACGAAGTGATCGGTCGACGCAGTCGTGTGTGGAGGCATTGTTTACTAGGTTGGGTATTTAATAGATGATTATTGAATAACATTCCCGTCACAACAAATGCTATGGTCAGTAGCCGTTTGAGGTGGACTGCAGGTGCTTACTAATGTAAATGTGAGTGAAGGGGATCAAGAGACTTCCTGACTGATATCGTCAAGGAAGGTGACTGCAGCCTCCACGTGGCTAGTGAAGCCCTGTAGCAGCAGAGGGAGAAGTGAGTATCGTTGTTGAACCACTGTTTGCCTGATTTTGAAGGATCATGCAGATTCTCACACTATCGCGTCGTTGT
The DNA here is from genome assembly GCF_000524195.1 of Echinococcus granulosus. Lineage (NCBI taxonomy): Eukaryota > Metazoa > Platyhelminthes > Cestoda > Cyclophyllidea > Taeniidae > Echinococcus > Echinococcus granulosus. Next base: position 482,446 of record NW_020170440.1, read on the forward strand.
CCGACATTGGAAGCGGTTGTGAGGGGCATTTATGGAATTGTGTATGTTACGCTGTGAATGACGTGTTGAAGAGGTATCTGGTGAGGCCTAATGAAGCTATGGGTCAAAAGCGCTTGTCTGTCTACTTGGTGGTGACAAAGGGATTAGATGATGTTAGGTCAGGTGCAGTCGAATCAGTCCGAGCCAGGGCAGAGCAGAGTAGAACAGGGTGACGCAAGGAAGAGCAACAGTAAAAGCAGTAATAAATTTGGTTTACCTACGATTTACATTTTTAGAAAATGCATGCGGTTGCTAGTCAGACAGCAGAGGACCAGTGCGAAATATGCCGCAAAGTGAATGAGTCACCTCAAAATCACCAGATGATTATGAAGCGTCGCCAATATTTGGTGCAATTCCATTTCTCACTCATGATAACCAAATTAGCTATTCTCCTGGTTGAGTTTATCTGAAGAGGGTAGATCGTTTTCTCCAACAAGAAGGGATCTCGTCACACTTCAAGTGGGAGGAGCAGCACAAATTCAGTGGTGTAGGCATGTTTTAGACGCCGAGCCGATGTTCTCCTGAAGGGGAGTATTTATTGAGGCTGCTAAAATAAGTTTTTACTGGGTGCATCTGCGGAAACATGACGGTCGGGGTGTCAGAGTAAGTTACTGTTTAAAGAAGACTTCTGGTACAGGAATCAATAGACCATCTAGTCTGAAATAAAACGCTGCATTTATCCTCGGCGCTCTTCTGTTCGATTGGAAAACGAGGTCTGCTTCAATGCTTGGCGGACAGCAATTTGGTAGACAGTGTAGCCATCAGCTTTTGAAGCAAAGGGTGTTTGCTTTTGGAGATTCATCGGGGCACAAGTGCTAAGAGGTTACAAAGGTATATTCACAAGACGCACTGGCGTCGTTAAAACTCGCTAAGGAGGGTGAAGAAGATATCCTAACAACTGGCTTGGTTAATCAGTGGCGACTGTTCGCGGAACATGTCTCCCAGCCTCGAGAACGTGAGATTTAGCTTGCATTGCACCATCCCTAACCACGCATCATCAAGGAGCAAGGGCTTGGTGAAGTGCATTGCCGGAGCCATGTCGTGCACATGGTGATAGCTCCACAAATTGCACATGCCAAAGTACTGTGGTGTATGCATAGGCCAAGGAATTTCGCGCTTTGAGCAAGCTCACTGTGAATACATGCTGGGGTACCGGACAACAGGATTTTCACAATCATTTCGTAATCGTGATTCAGGTTCTCTCGCATTTCCAGCTTTAAGTCACGAACGAAGTTGGCTAACTTGTTGGGCTTCACGACAGAGTCGCCGTCAAGAAAGAAGAAGATCGGTTTGTAGGGCCGGCGAATTCGACAGGCATTCCACCCTTGCCTTCGCCTTCTGAATATTATCCCTACATGATTTCTTTCCTACCGAGTGTGAATCATCCACTCTCGTAAAGGAATGTTATACAAGTGCTGTTGCGGTTGAAAAACAGTGAAGCCATGCAAGTTTACACAAGTGTGGTTTCTACAAACTGCACTTCCACTTTCCAGAATGGTCTTCGGGCCAGACTAGCAGGTTCCCTAACGCTCCTGTACCTTAATAATGCATGTTCCTCCTTCCCACAGATGGCAAATTCTCACACATGAATAACAGTATCGTGAATTTCTTCTTCTACTGAGGTAATTTGCGTCTGACATCGTCAATTATGTAGTTATTCAATGATTTGCATGCATCTGGCTCGCGCGTGGATGTAGTGTCCCAACTCAGAAACGAGGGTGACAAAATGATTTAATTTTGTACGTATTCCTACAGCAAGCATAAAATGATACCATGAAGGAGACTGGTGAATGGTCTGCTACCATAATGTAAATCACCTCAAAAGGAAAATCTTACCTCCTCCAGCCTTTTCCTGGACTGCCACGTACACATTCGCTTACATCAACCAAATTCCCTTGCCTTTTTTGGTGATAAAATAATTTAAATATATAATGTGAACTATATGGCTTTACTACTAAAGCAAGTCCTACTTTAAGGCTAGGTTTATCGTTCTAGCTGAATGTGGGGCACAACTTTTCTGAAAGGTTAAGACAAAATAAATGCTAAAATAGACCTTTCCTAGTTTGCAGGGATGGTGTATGCAATCTAACTAACGTCAAAACTGGCTGAATATATGGCGTTTATGGCTAAACTACCATACGTAAGTTGGTTTTAAACCAAGAAGAGCATGAAATGTTTTGAAGGGCTGTAGAGTCCAAAAGTATTTGTGGCAAGCGCAAATTTTTCGGTCATAAGATTCCTTGACTAATATGGTCATTTAACTTGAGGACATATTGCACAATTTTGCACAAATGTGTTGATCGTATTGTTAGTCCCACCAAATATTTGGTGATGGTTTTAATTTTTCAAACCAAACAATAGTCCTTGCTTGTCATCAAACAATTAGTATGATGGGAGTTTTGGCGAGGATTAATGCCCTATTTTGGAGTATCTTTGATGAAAGCATAGAATAACTTATTTCCGACACGGTGAAGATCAAACAGTCTTTTGCATGAGTCTCTGATTGTTGTGCAACTCATATGAAATCAAATGTTATCGAAAGCGTGAGTGACCTCCAGAAATGTAGTCGAAGCAAAATTACTACTCCCAAAGTCGTTTTCAAAAATCTGCTTCCAATGTAACATCTCCGCACCATTAGCTGATCCTAGGTTCTTACTTAACCGATGAGTTTATGGCAAACAAAGCCTCACTTGGAAAGTATGTTAACCCAGAAGAATACAATCTGAATGAATCTGCTTGAAAAAGTGCAACATTCCTCTTGAAGCATTTCCCATTTTCCTGCTTAAATTGTGCAAACACCATTTAGTTAAGTTTCTTTCTAGGATTTGGAGTATATTTGTAGACATTTTGCTGCGACTGTAAAGTCAAAATTTTACATTTATGTCAGTCGGCATCATTTGCGCAATTATGCCCACTGCAATTGCAAAGGTTAAAAATTCATCAAAGTTATTGCGCCCTAAGTGATCAAGTGTAACGCATAGGATTTCCTTGTCATGGATGACACGACATTTCAGTATCGGTAATGAAGTGCAATAAATTTCCTAGGTTAATGAAATAAAAGTCCATACTTTAACAGATCAGTTAGATTATCCCAACCCATAAGATGATTTTGTACCTTCTAAAATATGCGCTTTCTCCTTATACCCTCAGCCACAGCGCTAAACAAAACGGAAAGTAAGATTATTTTCGCAGTCATCTGGGTTCATTTATATGCTCAAAAATGTTGGATGAACTATGTTAAACTAACTAAATTATCAGGTGTTGCTTAGTGCAGGCTGTAGGAACAAAATGTATTTGAATGTAAAAAGCGATTTCAATACTCCATTCCTTTATCAGAAATATTTTACTTTATTTTCAAAGGTACTTTCAGTGTTTAAGTCCAGGCTTGAAAAATATATTGCTCTGTCTAATTGAAAGGATGTAAAACTTAAATTCTAATTTAATTTGGACATCTATTATGGAGACTACTTTCTCATAAACGCAAATCATGTGAATAGCCTTCTGCACTCACCATCAGCTAGCTTTCTTTTATGCTTCAATCTAGAATTCACGTATTCCTAATCACTTGGAATGTGGGTGGTGTGGTGGTTGAAGAGGATTCACAATAACCGTTGCTTCATTGCATTCCATGGATCAACGTTATTCACATTCGCTGAAGTTGATAACGAACAAGGATCCTCTCACAGGATGATGCAGATTATTGTTGCATTAGTGCACACAAGTTGGGTGTACCCAACGTGCCTAGCTTCATTTGTAAATTATCTCTAGGAATTAACAAATCAAATGCTTGATTTAGACTTATCGAAAGACTTAACTTCAGTTCTGAAATTGTTCGTTTCCTTGTTTTAACGTTTCGGTGTCATCGTTTATAATTAATATAAGGTTACTTGAGGTAATTTACCTACTTGGCTGGTTAATCTTAGCGATGTCTTTAGAAGTATGCATCAAATTAGGGGCATTAGAAATTCTACAAATCAAATTATTGGGGGAAAATTCGTTCTGCATTATCTGGGGCTGAATTTTGCCTAGTCCTTAAGTCTACATTGGACATTATTGACTCTGATTTTTACCTCTTCACTCACTGGGCTCTACGCATATTGCAAATGGTGGTTTCGAAAACGCTCTACTAATTTCACTTCATGTCTTAAGTAACTATACCTCAACTGGCCAGTGGCATCCGCGTCGGTAATTAGTAGTGTGACGTATCTGTCATATACTACTGCTTACATTAGTGTTACAGCAGCACATTGGCTTTGCCTTCCCTGTGGGGATATCACAAACCATTATAGTGCCATACACAGTCAGCGCTGCATGTAGAACAGCTACCGACTTCTTCGCCAACCAATAGAGGCACCAATTTGCGATAATCTTTGGGCACATTGTCTGAGAACGAAGTGAACACTTCTCACCTTTACGGGGCTTGTCGATATGTCTTGCATTCCTTAGGTGATGAGCAGACTGCACCCAGATGTGCGGCAGCTGAGCTCCTTGAAGCTCTGGCTGTCTCAATGGAATTTCTTCACATCGCGGTGCAACAATAGACAACAATCCCTTTTCACCCTAAACCATCAAATTCATCCCCTTGATGTGAGTCAGGACTACAGAAGCCTTACGAAGAACGGTGACAACGTGATACTAACTGATACAGTGGATGCTAAAAAGTGGTCTTCCTACTAATCTGCTCTGATAATATTTGTGAAAATTATGGTGGCCTTCTGATGAATGCTTTGAAGTTTCAAATAGCCCAAACATTATAACGCTGCTTACAACTTCTTTTACTTTTCCACCTTTATTCGTATAGAATGCTAAGTCTTGTATCGCACTCAAATTATTTATTAAAGCGCTATAAATCACACGATAGATTAAGAGACACACAGTTGCCTAAGTGAAATTAAAAGACCGCCTGAACTGGAAAATCGAGCTGACACATTCTATTGCTTCGCACATCGTAACTCAGTGAGTGCAATTGCATTACATTCTGGCGCATTAGAACCCTTGTTAATTTAGTTTGTTCATTAGAACTACTTTGTAACCTCTCTCGGAAAGCATTGCCCCCTCGATACTCGCCAACGCGCCGTATTTGCTGATGGTGCACTCTAATGCGGACATTGCAGAACTGATAACAATGGTCAAAGCAAATTTGGTATAAACATGACTCATTTGAAAACACTAAATGAGGGCTTCAAATTATTCGAAACTTCTATTTATAGTAAATATAAATATTGAGTGCGGGTAGGTACAGGTGCCACTGCGTCATAGAGATTCATGGCTGATAAATGCGTACCTTACCCCAACCCCTTTTTCGCCCTAGGGATAATCCACACAAGTCAATGTGTTTTTAAGTCGAAAAATCATCTTGGCTTCCCTAAATTAAGTATTTTTAAGATAATGTGCTGCTTTGCCTGCAACAGTGCCAAGTCAATTAAATGTTCTTTTTTTTGCTTTGTAGGTGGATATACACGGACGCAATCAAGCGCAATTTCCGCCCGATTTTGATTCCTTTTATTTTCCATCACTAAACTACAAAGTCTACCTCTCCTTTGAGAAACTCAACTGCCGAAATTACATAACGGGAAAGGTCTACATCAATGCTATGCAGTACGTAACGTTTCCTCCCTAATTAGGCTAAATGCAATTGAAGTCTGCCCTAGGATAGTCGCCTTATGGGCCTTGACGTAAAAGTTCAGCATGAGAGATTTCGCCCACCTTCTACTTCTTCTATCATCTCAAGTTAGGTAGCCATGACATGTTTTTTCCGGCTGAAGCACTTGTCCGCTAAGCAGAGCAAAGCTATTCCATAAGGGTAGCTGGTAGCAAGTATGTGGGAGTTGAATAGCCTAACGTGACCATGAGAGGAATGCGATGTGAGCTGCATGGCATATATTGTGGGGAAAGTGGATATTTGGCTGCATGTGGATCCATTCATATCATGGTTTACTTGTCTGTCACATCTATTACCTGGTTTAATTAATTTTAACAATTCACGCATTACAGGTGGCCAATTTTACCGTAAAAACACATGATTTCCTTGTCTTTAATTCCACCTATGCACAGTGCAAGAATGGGGATGTTGCAGTTTACTTTAGCAACCCATTTTACAACTTACACTGGTGAGTTCTTCAGTCATTCATTCATTTATTCTCTGCACGTCATGGTGTGCAGATACGATATGATTCCCATTGTGTTGGGCGCCTTCAAGGACGACTACGGAAGCACACTGCCTCCTCACTCTTTCATCATTGCGGATGACCACAAGTCGATTCGTGAATTGATCGACTGCTTGCTCTATTTGGACAAAGATGGCGCCGCCTATGCAGCCTACTTTGCCTGGAAGGAGCATGGTACATTTGCCGTGAGTCTAACCACTGATATATGAACATTAGGTATTTGCACAGGAGTAAGCAAATCCGTATCTTAGTATAAAGTGATAAACTGTGTGGTTGAAAAAGAGTGTATGAATCAACAAACGTGATTGCTGTATCAATTTGTAAAGGAAATCTACCAAGTGGAATAGAAAATTTTCGCTTACTGCAAGTGTAATGCCCACTTAAGTGGGCGTGGCTGGAAGTCGTACTACTTAAAGGGAACTAAAGGACTACACCACCAGCTATTATTCGCACATCAATGTAGGCGTGTGGGGCATGTAGAGGGCATGGAGGTCTACTGCATGCAAAGTACGTCAAAAGCTCCTAGTAAACGCAAGATACGAAGGAATCGTTATTCAAAATGATATTTTTCGGGTATTCTTACCTTGAAGTTGTTAGCGCTTATGCATATTTTTTTTTAAACGAGAATATCACATCGAGGAACTGCAAATGACATTATTGAAGAGATATTTATATTTCAAAGAAGGGCCTTGAGGCGCACAGCCACGGCAAATGACAACAACGATCATTTCGATTTAAGAACTTACAAGTGTATACACCAATTTAAGCAATTTTAAACAGTAATTTCTCAATTAGTTACCTATCTTTGCAGTGTTCCTTGTCCGAACAGAGCTTTGCCCCATTGTTGCCGTTCTAGGAAACACAGCTGTGCGCACACATGAGGTAAGTAGAAGGTAGTTGGTCTGCAGGTGCGAAATATTGAAGCTGGAATTGTTGTGTGGCAAACACCGGAGATCATTTCTCAAAATAGCCAAGGAAATGCAGGATTTGGCAAGTAGATAAATGCCCAAGCAAAAAAGGTCGCTACTAATTGGGTGAACGATTGAGTCGGGAATAAACGAATGGTTGTGTGGACAAAAGGAGTTTTTAACAGAGTTTTAACTTCTGATTCATAGAGACCGATTAAGCTGGACTGCCGCCTGTACGGTTTTATGCACAGACTAAACGAAGATGAATGCAGCTGAGTTCTTGGATTCTCAGAGCCTCTGCTTTGGCAGATCCCTCCCTGCTCTCGAATGACATCATCGACAGTTGCCTTCTCCTCCTACCTCGTATAATACCAACTCTTACCTGACGCCTATGTTTGTAAGCTGCCTTTTCATCCAAATCTCATTATCTACCATCTTAAACCGTGTTGCAGCAATGGTTTAAGTGATAGTTCCAGTTTTTTTACTGTGCTGCACGGGACGTTGGAGTTGATAACAGGTAATTCCAAAAAAAGAGAATTTTATTAGGATCGCGGTCCTGCTAGAAGTTGGGCTACTCAGCACTTATGCTACCACGTCACGTCTGGAAGACACAATTTGACTGGTGCGTCGATGTTGTAGGACAGTGTTAACGGCTGCAGTGGTGTATTTTTTGGAATTTTTTTTCTTGAACTATACTACTGCTCTGTATACTGTTAAAAATGAATCGATCTCAACACAAAACTGTCCTGCGATTCCCTTTTATTTGCACTCAATCATTGCCACTGCCACACATTATTCCTCACTTGGGCTATTTTCATTATTCTTCATACAACTCTGAAGTCATGCGCAATTTTTTTGCCTAAAATAGCCGCAATCGGCACCTGATGTAGGCAAGTCCGATTCGTTTGTGTGATTTTGTATTGAGGACACCAAAACTGATAAATTAACTGCATTCGCTAATGACGTGCAAACTGTGTGGGAGCCTCAGAATTAATGCTTAAGTCATACCGGCCTTTTGACACGGATTCATCACAGCAAATTGTACCCAGGTGACCGTGTCGTCACAAGGCCCACTCATCGATTTAGACACTGTTTTCAATGCTAACTTACAGCCTAATATCCAAGCCTAACTCATCGACATCTGTTTGAATGAGAACGCATAAAACTAAGAATTAGATCCCACATCCCCTAAATCCTCACTCTATCACATTAACTAAAATACTGGATGTGATTTCAACCACATTTACCACAGAATTACTCAATTACAAACACGCTGCTTGACAGAGATATATTAACTTAGCATCGTTTTACCCTACAATTACAAACCGCATGATCACCTAGGTGTGATAATTTCTTGTCCTTTTCATCATAGTCCAGCATTTACATTCGGCCATTAACCATTGGTGACACTATAAGTGCACCCAACCATTTCTCGACTGATTTGAGCACCAGAACGAATCTGGAAGCATTTAACGGGTCTGCGTTGCTCTTGGCTATTTTAACTTATTCGGTGTTGTCAGACATAAATGCCAAGAATAGCAAGTTGAAAGACAGAGTATTTAAGCACAAATTAGTCGTTTATCATAAAAACACGTCAGCAACATTAACGCCAATTGCAAGTTAATTTTGCGCCTAGCATTATAATGAAGCAGTGGTAGGTGAAAGACCGGGGTGCCACAGGCCATTTGCGAATTTGGTGCGTAGACAGCTTTTTGATTGCGCGTGACCTCATGGGTGTGGCGGCTGAAGAGGATGCCCGATAACCGTTGGCTCATTGCATTCAGTAGAATTATGCTTCTTCCACTCTCCGGGCAAGATGACTGACGCAAACTGTCTCACACAACGATGCAGAAAGATAGTCGCGTAGGCGCACGCACTATCGGGCTTGCCTAACGCGCGACACCTAAGGTGGACCAGTAAATATCAATTCATTTAATTTTACTTGTATGCTCTTAAATGAATGTCCGATATTTGAAAACATTCATTATGAAGTAGAGAGTCAAATGTTTGGTTCCGACTAATCAAATGAAATAAGTGCATTTTAGACGATAGCCTCCTTTGGTTGGGTGTCAACTTTGCTGCGTTCAAATTTTTGTATGCTGCCACCTAAATTATTTCCACTACTTATTATATTAAGTCAATGTCGACTTCAAAAACATTAATCAAACGATACGTGTAAGAAATAGGCCAAATCTAAGCATCAGAGTTTAAATTCTTCCCTCTCATGCGAAACTGAAGGTTATGCATGCAAAATTATCTGCAAAGCAATTTACAAATATTTTACACGGTTCCTATAACGCCCTACGAAGGCCGTGGGAAAGGTTTCATTCAGATTGAGACTTGTGTGTTAAGATCCATGAGTGGACTCGTGCACCAGCTGAATGATCACGGCACTTTCGTGAAACATATAAGAGGCTTCTTTTTCCTGGAAAGTTCTGAATCAGTCGGCGTTTTATTTGCCGTTGTTAAGTTGTTAACCATACAGCACAAGTTGTGCCATGCATTCTGAGATGCAACCTAAAATCTTACCTCGCAAGGCCATTTAAAACATTTTGGGATGAAACAATTTTAATTGCTTAAAGATACCTCTAACTACTCAGTTTATGGCTGGAATTAGAACCAAGCGATTCTTACTGCTGTGTCCAAATGTCTACATCAAAAAATCCAGCGTTCAAATGCGAGAACTGTCGACTTCTCTATTAAATATGGTTGTTGTGTCTGCAATGTTTTGCGGAATTCGCGGATTTCATTCCAGCGTTTCTGGTTCGAAGCTCACTAACCCAACCCCTGAACCACCACTTTTCAGCAGTTATTTTTTTCGCAGTTCGTATTCTGCTTAAATCTACCCCAAATACAGCCTGTTAAGCTTTTTGGTCCAAGTTTCTCTAATAAATTCATTTAACTTCTCGCAAATAAAACATCTGCTATTTTCACCTCAATTTGTTACTCTGAAATGCAAATGCAGTTTTTGTCTTCCCGCGCGCCTCAAAATTATTCATGCAGCCCATGGTGCAACTATTAGGCAGCAAAACTAAGCTGAGCAACTGAAATCAGCATAGTTATTTGTGATGGACCTTTTAATGGCAAATTATTGGTGATTTTACGTCCTTATAAAAGCCCATACGCTTTTGTGGAAATGATGAGTATTGATGAACTCAATTCCATCAAGTAATATGTGGAGGAAGAGGACTTGTTATAGTTGCCGCATCCATCACTGAATTTTTAGCCTGAAATACTAAACGCACTTCCTTGCACTATCTTTAATACGAGCTTCTACAAAGCCGTGGGTGAGTCAGAGTAAGCAACTTAACAAAGCTAGAAAGGAGCGCTTTTGCTAGCGAAATTCACCTACATCACGAGGTGATGGACAGTTTCAAAAGGCCAGCTCTAATTAGCGATTCTAGTGCCTTTTTACATGACATCACACGGGAAGCCGGTGTGTATAGTGATGAAGACTTCATTTGAGTTAATTTCACTTCATCAAATGCGGGACCATCATCATTATCATCGCTGTTATCACCATCTGTATTGCGGCATTTCCAAAGTTATTTAGACACCATACTACTCCAAAGCCTTTATCAAAGTCATCAAACTTGCAATACAGGCTGTTGTTGAGAAGCCCACCCAAATGGCCTGCAAAGTCACATACAGAGGGTTGATTAATTTTTTCCTTTGTGGCTCGTAATTATGCTGTGTTTTCCTCCTCCAATCATCCAGCTCTTCATTTTTAGCCTGCCAAATCTCCTCTCTCGACAGGAGACAGTCACAACTTTGGACCAGGCTGATGGCAACGACAATAACCCCAACGAACAGGAATTTTGAAATGGCTTCCACTACTATTGCGGCTGCTGTTACCATGGCAGACTTCTTAGTCTTCGGTAGGATTCGAGTGACACAAAATGTCTTAAGATCCTGGCACTTGCAGCTGCGACTCGATCGAGCCTCTGGACTGCAGAGAGATCCACTCATCAAAATAACCAGTCAGTATTTTCGTAGGGAGGAGGAAACGAAAGTTTCTCGGCACTGCGTTGTGGAACATTGTCTCCGTAAAACGGGAGCCAGTCAATCAGCTGCTAATCTGTAAGCCGAAATGTGACATGGATTTGCGTTCTTGTCTAAATTTCGGTGTTTAAATGATATTGTACGAGCAGTAAGAACGATAAGCGCTAGGTAAGGTATTATAGTATTTTGTTAGGAGAGGTCTGGACTGGAACAAATTCGCAAGCACGATTAGTGAAAGAAAGTGAATCCACCAATTACAAACCAAACGTGTGTCCTTCGAAAACCTTATTGCGCTTCCATCTTGACTGGTCATTGACTGAATTTAATCCACCAGAATGGGGAGCAGAACACCGCAACCGCTTTGTTTTGTGAATTGAGGCAGTATGATGGGGTGTAAAATAGCAGTTCTCTGATCATTTTCTGTACTCACGAACACCCACGAATTGAGTTTGGAGTGGGAAGATATACTGAAGTAGCAACGTTGCGTGGCTTTTGAAATCAGTAAAAGTGAGGCAAGGATATGTGGCTTGGATGAGTGACATGAGACTATCTTTGTGTTGCGCACCTGCTCAGTGTTTAACAGTCGTATCTTTACCGAAAACAAGTTTCGAAATGAGATGAGAGGCGAGGAAGTAGGGACTGTCTTTAGAAGTGCAGTGTTAGTGAAATCGCAGCCCAGCCAAATATGAGTAAATGGATTTTGATGCCTCCGTAGAGCTGGGGAAGAATTCAGATGGCACGATTCGTGCTCCACTGATATTT
>NW_020170440.1:494423-497293 GCF_000524195.1 Echinococcus granulosus
TGCTAATGTCGAAGCCTACTTACGCAGTCAGTGGCTGATCCGCAACTGGATGATGAAAATGACTTGCGGAAGGCAAACGGAGTTAACATAGAAATGATGGGACTGAAATGCGATTCGGCATTAGGTGGTGAGGTCCATCTCCCTAGTGAATGTGTAGTAGTGGTGCGAGCGATTTGATGGAGGAGTGAATGAAAGCCTCAGGTGGTGAATGCTAGACTTACGTTCACATTCGGCATCGATAGACTAGTCTAAGAGGTTTCATTCTAGTGATGTCAGCCTTGAAGATAAATCGTGTACTTTGTGTGGAATCCGAGCCAATGATATGTTAGCGGATGACGATGTCTTAAAAACACCTTTGTGAGTAGGTGACGTTTTTGCTTCCAAATACATGTGGAATAGTCGCACCCTCAGATGCAGGAGCATTGGGCGCATTAGGACGGTCAGCGTCAGCTAGTTGTAATTAGGCGGCTACTGCAAAATCGATGGACCGGTTGATAGGAATCTGAGCAATAGCGAAAACGAGTAGATGAACTAATTGAAGTAAAGCTACATTTTGCTTCTTTCTAGTCAAGGCGACGTGAAAGCGATGAATTATTCACAGTGTTGCACTGCTGACAAAGATGAAAATAAACGGTTTTCGTGAACTCTTTGTTAAAGTGGTGAACAGATCTAGAGTATTGCTAAACTACAATCCTAAGCTGCGAATTTATCGGGAACCTGGGTGAGCGTTTAGTGTGCAATATCGTTTATTGAAGCGAATGTCGTAAGCAGATGTACTGACAGAGGAGTTTATCAGTGGCGCAAAGTAATGGCGACAGGAGGAGGATAGGCAGCACTTTAATCACAAAACTGCACTTTTCAAATATCGTGCTGTGTACGGTCTTATAACTACCTGTTGCCTGCCATGAGGACCATACAGTATAGCGCTAAACACTTTCGCTTTGAAAGGCAAGGTGACATATTCAAGCAAATGGTTGTAGGCACCTCTCTTACAAAACCTTTTTCATACTCATTTATACAGCACTCACTAGCTGTGCTGAAGGAGTTGGCACCAATTGAGCTGAAAGAGGTATTTAGAAAAGCTAGCATAAAATTTAGCAAATCGAGTGGAATTCTCGTAACCAGTGCTATTATTATCTCATTCAAATATCCAACCACTCACCTCCTCTCTTCTTACAAAGCCGTGCTCCTCATTATCGTCACAAACACCGTCATCACTACTATCGCCATTCTTCATTTGTCATTATAATCTCTGGTCTCTAAGTCTCCACATATTACCTCACTAAGTTATTTTCACTTTGGGAGTCATTGGCGAAGATGAGTCGCCTTAGACACAAACAAAGAGACTGGCATAGGTCCATCGATAAGGCCGGATTCACAGGAGCAGTACAGGACCGGTGCTAGGAGAGTGTAGAAGCGGTATAAGCAAAATTTGAAGCTGGTCTGCCAAAGAATTCCATTTAGACATTTGGCACAACAGAGAACTAAAGGAATCACCTAATAATGATCAATTAGTTTCGAAGTATAAGGATGTTTAGTTTACTCTGATATCTTCCTCATGACATTCGAAGCAGCTATTGTCCGCATGGCAATAATCTGAAGAAAGTTGATCGCGTTCTCTACAGGCAAGTGGACTCACCTCATGTGGGAAGACAGTTCCTTAGACTGCTGATTCATATTTTGGGTGACACTACAAGCACATGATAGCCTAAGTGGCAAGTCAATGATAGCGGAAATCACTTCCAGCACAGACTAGTAGACCATTCAGTTGCAAGTAAAACTTAAAAGTTTTGTTCAGTTCTCCCAGTTGAAACGCAAACTAGTCCCGCATTAGCAACTAATAAACACCAGTATGGCAGAGAGCATAAGATCAGCTTACCAGAATAGTGATATTTGCTATTTGAGGTTTATTAGAAAGCAAGCGCTACAAGGTTACGAGATGCAATGGCGTAGTCTGAGATCGCTAATGAGAGCGAAAAAGATATTAGAACATCTGACTTGTTTACTCATCAGTGAATTATGGGAGAACATGCCTATTAGCTTCGCGAATGTGAGGTTCAGCTTGTGCTGTACCAACCCCAACCACGTATCTTCAAGGACCAAAGGCTTGGTGAAGTGCATCGCCAAGGCTATGTCGTGTACATGACGGTAGCTCCACAAGCTGTACATACCATAGTACTGTGGTGCATGCATTGGCCAAGGGATTTCGCGCTTCGAGAGAGCCCACTGTGGATACTCACTGGGATACCGAACGACAGGATTCACATTCATTTTATAACCGTAGTTCAAAGATTCTAGTTGCTCCCGTGTTTTATTGCGAACGAAGTTAACTAACTTGTCAGTATTTACGGCAAAGTCGTCGTCGAGAAAGACGAAGGTCGGTTTGTAGGGTCGACAAAATCTAGCAGCCCATTGGAATGAGTGGAATTGTTTCAGCGTCAAATTGAAGTAGGAGTCTTCATAGTCACCAACAAGCAGGTCATTGTATTTGTGCATTTCTCTGATTAGCTGCGTTTTCGCCCTTGATGGAAAGCGCGAATGCTCCAGCAGCCTTTGTCCTGCTTTACTTTGTAGGGTCACGTTAAAGCCATCTCTTTGAAACACATTGCCTAAAGAAGTTCGTGGCAATCCGATGGAGAAGATCAGGTGGATGTTGACATCAGTGTAGGATAGATAGTAGAGTTTGCGTATTTGATTTCTCTCCTTAAAGTTGTAGACTGCAGACTTGTATATAATTACTACATTAGGATGGGACGACCCAAAAATGATACCATCTGTGACCCGTGCAGCTGTTAGAGGAGAGCAGATACTGGAGGGAACTTTCAGGAATCGTATTCGTGGATTAAAAATGGGAGCCTAAAAATGGAATA
>NW_020170440.1:497393-500435 GCF_000524195.1 Echinococcus granulosus
GGTAAATGTCACAAGATTGCAGGAGCACTCAGTCTGTCAAGCGGGACCTGTAGACCACCACTTCTTCTTCTGCCTTTGCTAGCTCCAATCAAAAAGCATGTGAAGAAGAATTTCTACACACGTCTCACAACTGTCATTGCATCTGCACACATGCCATTCTGCAATTAAACACGGGGTTTTTTGTCTGAGTTCAAATCTTGCCTTCTTGTGATTCGAAGCAGAAGTAATGCCATCAATGAAGCCAAACGTGTCAAGGTTAGTCATGAGTGATGTGCTGAATTTGGTCTGTCTTGCACGAAGATAGTTGCAGTGGTTGTTGACTTGCCAATTCCATCACCCACCAATGCACTTCTTTGCACTAGTTAAAGTAGACATTTACCCTGTTTCATGGAAGGTGCTGCCTTTGGACCATTGAATCGATATCATTCACTTTTTCCGAGGCCAGATAGCTTTTGAGCTGTGATTCGACATTATGTCGAGTGGATCATGAAGGGACTCCACTCTTTCATTACTCGTAACTAGCCAATGAAGTAGTATCGTGGATTTACTTTGTTACTTAAAAAGAGAAGCAAGGATGATAATCGAGGCGACTTTTGAGACTCTTCTAGCTTAGTATTTCGACAGCATTTTGTGTGGTTTGTCGGTTTTAGATTACCCAGCGTTGCTCGAATATTCGTCTCGATAAGTCCTACTGTTGAATTTTGTCATTTGCCAACATGGATTTGGTTGTGCCTTACCGCGTGGTCCTTGGCCCACTTTCAGAACCCACCTTCTCCAAGTATCGTTTTTCATTGGCCACGATCTAGCTGCTTGCCAAGCACCTCGGTGACTTTTCAAGCTCTCCTTACCATTGCATTAGTTATTCTTAAGACAGAAGGCCTGAATACGCTACATGAGACATGAATCTAAGCAAAACTTGATCATTGACGTACTAGGGTGTGATGGGATACCAAAGCGGTGTTAGAAGTTAGTCAGGCCGAGGAGAACGCATTTTTACTCAAGCATATATCTGTCTACCACAGAGTGCGTTCAGCTAAACACGAATTATAGACCAAAATTATGGACCTGAAAACGACTGCTCTGATATACCAGGCAACAACTGTACGTCAAGTTGAAAGGCGAAATAGTTTTACTCGAATTGCACAACACAGAGATTCGTTGAAAAAGAGTAACTAAAGGAGACGATGAGCTTCTTCATCAATACTCTAACCGCATAACCTCGCGCTCTCTGGTCACCTGAGCGAAACGCATAAGTGGTAGCCCTATTCGGGCACGCAAGCCAGTGAGTCTCGGTTGGCACCTGTAACGACGCGAACCCGCAAATTTTGATATGAATCAACTCCTGGCATCGCTTGAAGCGAGGAAGTACGTTTTTTCGTTTAGCACAAGCGCTACTCATCCTACTCTCCTCATCATTAGTAATTAACAGGCAACTAATAAACAAATAAAAGCATTTATGCGGCATACAAAAAGCGGACAATTAAGGAAACGCCTCGCTACAGCTAAGCATACATTGTGTTCCAGCCATCCTAGCCCAATACTACAAATACGCTCTCCGTGTACTTCACTGGTGTGTGATAACTGGCCTGTCATTGCATCTGCACACATGCCATTCTGCAATTAAACACGGGGTTTTTTGTCTGAGTTCAAATCTTGCCTTCTTGTGATTCGAAGCAGAAGTAATGCCATCAATGAAGCCAAACGTGTCAAGGTTAGTCATGAGTGATGTGCTGAATTTGGTCTGTCTTGCACGAAGATAGTTGCAGTGGTTGTTGACTTGCCAATTCCATCACCCACCAATGCACTTCTTTGCACTAGTTAAAGTAGACATTTACCCTGTTTCATGGAAGGTGCTGCCTTTGGACCATTGAATCGATATCATTCACTTTTTCCGAGGCCAGATAGCTTTTGAGCTGTGATTCGACATTATGTCGAGTGGATCATGAAGGGACTCCACTCTTTCATTACTCGTAACTAGCCAATGAAGTAGTATCGTGGATTTACTTTGTTACTTAAAAAGAGAAGCAAGGATGATAATCGAGGCGACTTTTGAGACTCTTCTAGCTTAGTATTTCGACAGCATTTTGTGTGGTTTGTCGGTTTTAGATTACCCAGCGTTGCTCGAATATTCGTCTCGATAAGTCCTACTGTTGAATTTTGTCATTTGCCAACATGGATTTGGTTGTGCCTTACCGCGTGGTCCTTGGCCCACTTTCAGAACCCACCTTCTCCAAGTATCGTTTTTCATTGGCCACGATCTAGCTGCTTGCCAAGCACCTCGGTGACTTTTCAAGCTCTCCTTACCATTGCATTAGTTATTCTTAAGACAGAAGGCCTGAATACGCTACATGAGACATGAATCTAAGCAAAACTTGATCATTGACGTACTAGGGTGTGATGGGATACCAAAGCGGTGTTAGAAGTTAGTCAGGCCGAGGAGAACGCATTTTTACTCAAGCATATATCTGTCTACCACAGAGTGCGTTCAGCTAAACACGAATTATAGACCAAAATTATGGACCTGAAAACGACTGCTCTGATATACCAGGCAACAACTGTACGTCAAGTTGAAAGGCGAAATAGTTTTACTCGAATTGCACAACACAGAGATTCGTTGAAAAAGAGTAACTAAAGGAGACGATGAGCTTCTTCATCAATACTCTAACCGCATAACCTCGCGCTCTCTGGTCACCTGAGCGAAACGCATAAGTGGTAGCCCTATTCGGGCACGCAAGCCAGTGAGTCTCGGTTGGCACCTGTAACGACGCGAACCCGCAAATTTTGATATGAATCAACTCCTGGCATCGCTTGAAGCGAGGAAGTACGTTTTTTCGTTTAGCACAAGCGCTACTCATCCTACTCTCCTCATCATTAGTAATTAACAGGCAACTAATAAACAAATAAAAGCATTTATGCGGCATACAAAAAGCGGACAATTAAGGAAACGCCTCGCTACAGCTAAGCATACATTGTGTTCCAGCCATCCTAGCCCAATACTACAAATACGCTCTCCGTGTACTTCACTGGTGTGTGATAACTGGC
>NW_020170439.1:0-4244 GCF_000524195.1 Echinococcus granulosus
TTTTAGCTCACAACATCTGTAGTGTTTGGTATCTTCGTTTTCAAGCCGTAACACCCCCTTTTTCCCCACCTTTGCTAGCAAAGGCAAACGGGTGCTACTAAAGTTCAGCTAGTTCTCATAAAACATTTATCAATGAAAGTAAGCCAAAGTTTCCCCGCAGCAAGCCACTTTCTTTGCTTCGAGAAATTTTTCCTATTTAAATAATTTTATACCTTTTATTTAGCTCTTACTTTTGCTTATTTCAGAAGCAAGTCCATTTTTAATGATTACAAAATTCCTCCGTTTTTTTAAAATCTTATGCGGATATTCGTTTAACATTTGCCTCATTACCACCATTTATTCTGTTAAATTTTGCAATTTTTTTAGGCAAACGATTGTCCTCTTGGTATCCCTGCATCTAGACTAGGTACAAATTTAAGGAACGATTGAGTTCTGGGCCAGTAAATCGTGTTCTCAACACGTAGGCCTCTGTTTCACCGTGCCGTCCATCCCGCGCGATTTCCCAAAGGCGTATGGTGCACGTGGAATGACTCACACTCCCAGCACTTCCATTGGTCGCCATTGGGCCAATCAAATCCCCCGACCAATGAACTCGAGGCCGAGTGCAAACGTAGCTTTAGGAACTGTTACAAATTCCTCGTCTCACAATCTCCAGCTGTGACTATGCAACGGTGGGTGAGTCTCTCGGGCTTCTCTTTCTTCCTCCTTATCCTCTCCATTGCAAGTCATTCCGCCGAAGCTGGATGCTCCTGTACCTCCAAAACCTGCTCTTGTTCTGGGGACGATGCCAGTGATCTTAGTGGACTTCTAGTTGAAGACATTTGTACCGAAGGTGGCACATTCACTAGATTGGTCCTCCAAGACGTCCCTAACCTCATCAACCTTCAGCAAGGATTTACTGCCTTGAGAGAGAGTAGGTGTGATGGTCTGAAACAGCTGGAGGTTCTAGAACTACACCAAACTGGGATCCAGAACCTTTCATCTAATCTATTCCAAGGTCTTCCGGTCCTGAAATCACTCGACTTATCCAACAACTCGTATCTCAAGTCATACCGTGATGGGTCCTTTACAAAGATTGGCAACACGTTAATTGAACTTGTCGCCACGGATAATCGGGTGCATTCACTGACGAAAGGCGTCTTTGCGGACTTGAAAAACCTTCAGCGCCTGATCCTTGCTCGAAATAAGATTGGTTATATCGAAGAGGGCGTCTTTTCATCCGGATGCTGTGGACATCTCAAAGAACTCTCCCTCGAAGGCAACATTCTTACCGATTTGGAAGACGCAACTTTTGTGGGTTTGAGGAACCTGCAAAAACTGGATCTCCGTGGAAATCCGCTTCAGCGACTGTCACCGCGTCTTTTCAGCCCCTTTGCGAGTAGTTTAACCCATCTTTGGATGAGTCATGATGATTCAGCTACTTTTGGTGGATTTGACACGCTTCCAAACGCTTTGTTCACAAAGATGGCTATGTTGGAAGAGCTTTCAATGGTAGAACTGAAGATCACCAATCTTACGGCAGACTCGTTCACAGGGTTGACGAATCTCAAAAAGCTATCTCTTCGTGGTAACCGTCTAACAGTTCTTCCTAAAGGTTGTTTTACCTCCTTACCACAGTTGGAAGAGCTTGATTTGTCCGCAAATGGGATGGTTTGTATTCCAGACAACTCAGAAGACCACTATGTTAAGTTGCGTTCCTTAGATCTTTCTTTGAATGGTCTGACTCATCTTACTAGGCGAACTTTTTCCATGCTTGCTTCATCCCATCCAACTCCAGGATTCCCCAGACTTCTCGTCAATATTTCCTCAAATCCAATCCGGCGCATTGAACCAGATGCCTTTTGCAGTTTTAACGGACCGGTGAAGCTCATCTTAGCGCCAGAAGGAGCCAAAGCTCCTTCCTGGGCTGTCATGGACGGATGGCCAGATAATCCATTTGCTTTGGTCGGAAACGGCAGCGTTATTCAGGGACTTGACCGTTCCGGTGTCGTCGAAGGTCGTCCAGATGCTGCTGCTCTCTGCGGTCCTGAAGGTCACCTCTTCCGAGCTAAAATCCTAACCTCAAGCCTTTATAAGAACTCGAAGTACACCGACAAGGACATAGAAAACTCTCTGAACTCCGAGTGTCCCTGGCTTCTCCCCGATGAGTTGTCTCCTTGGCAGTTGTCAAAACTGGGAGTTCCGGGGCTTCCTAGAGTTCCAGGAGGAAGTGATGGGTCCTATGCTCTGGAAGAGGGTTCAAGGATCTACCTCCTGATAATCGTTGCGGTTTGCATAACCTTCCTTCTAGCAGCACTCACAGTCATTATGTGCTATCGTGCGTGGTCCAGACGTGCCACGCAAAAAGTAGTAGGTGCCGCAGAGGCCAACGTTGGCAATGTTGGAGGTTCTAGGAGCATGGAACCCTTGACAACCATAGGGGAGGTCTCAGAGAAGCAGGATTTGCTGGAAATAATGCGAAATGGCAAAGTAGCGACGACGCCGGAAGCAGAGGGTCATGAAGCAAGTCCGGAGCGATGCACCTCCAGAGGCGGTCGTCGAAATTCTGAGCCGAAAGGCGAGGAAATGGAAGCAATGACAGCGTTTGGAGTGCTCTAGGATAAAATTCTGACTATGTAATTCTATTCTCTCCATCCTTTCCTCTATCCTATTCAGTGGTGCGGGTAAAAGTCTCAATAAGCCTGAGCTGCTCCCTTGCATTTGAGTATTGAAATTCATCTTGTGTAAAGCGCCAACTTTGCAGATGTTTGTTTTTGTGCTATTCTGGAGTTGGGAGCAGAGCTAGCGCAACCAATACTGCTGCCGCAATCATCACCGTTACCAGTGTCACTGCCGTTGCCATCATATAAATCGAGAAGAATTTTTCCCCTTTCCCTCCTGTCCCTTATGTACACAAAACGAAACCGCAGTTGTTCTTGGTCTTTTCTTTTTCTTGAGTTTATGTACCTATGTGCATATATGTATATGCAAGCGCCCCCGGGGTCGGTTGCACCGCATCTGCAGGCTCTGATTTTGACAAGAAAAAAGTAAAACTAATTGGTTATGTGATTCGCAGGCTTTTCTGTACTTTTCTTGGGTTTTTTGTGCCTCAAGAACTGCCAGCTGCACAACTTTGACAGCTGAGGCCTTCCTGGGCGAGAGGGCCTCCACAACGTTCCTCATTACGGGCCTCCGCGGGAATTAGTGTTAAAGGTTTCAAGCTTTTAGTCTATGGAGGTCACTTTGGATTCTTAAGTAAGTATACGGGATTCTACCAACCAAAAATTTGGTTTAGGAGGATCTACTTAACTTGGGGATTGCTAGGAGATTGTCAGTTTTGTCGACTACATTGGTGCCGTCTGTGGGGGGGCACAATTCATCCAATCGGGCACTCAGTAAGGCGCTGGTTCTAAGTCAATATCCTAAAATGTGAGTATTCTAAAAACTGCTAAGGCAATGTCTTTAGATCCTGAATATTTTTTGGTTCATTATGTAAATGCGGATTCTTTAAGGTAAGGAGGGGGAAAGCTGCTGAGGATTGTATATCCGAATACCATAGTTGCTATTCTTCAATCGAAAATAAGTGCCTTTAGACATTGTCTGTAATTATGGGTTTTATTTATAACAAAGACGGGAAGGATTGCTTTACGTAGAGGCTTTAACGTTACCTTTTCAAAAACCATGAAATAAATGTTATCTGGGTAACGTAAATTGCAACAAATTGACAATTTCATGACCGATTATTTATTGTTTAGCAGTTCAGGTTAACAAATCACAAAAACTTGGTATAAATTAACAATTGGGAGGGAGCAATTAAATTAGCTGAATAGTTTTAATAATAAAACCCCAGCTTCATTTTACAAATACTTCTTTAGAATTTATAGCCTAATTTTTGCAGCTTCGGTTGTTAAGGGATCGCACCTTTAGTGCATTTTTTTCCATGAGTTACCTTAACAGCACCCGGAAAGTCAACAGTTTGTGTGTGTAGCATTCTAATCTCCCGTTGACAGAAGTTTATTGACAAGTGAATAGGCTTTACACCCCCTTTATCGGCCGATAATCGATAATACACGAGTTTTTGCATTTTAAATGGTTATTGACAACAGCATTTGTCTCAACCAGCTTTAGGAGGCGCATCCTTTTAAAGCATTTCCTATTAACAATATTTTGTAATCGTTTGCATCACTTGTTTTGGAGTTGTCGCAGAATAAATTTATATTGTTTACCCACTGCCACGGCTGTCATTTTTTAAGGCTGAACTATCT
>NW_020170439.1:4344-5671 GCF_000524195.1 Echinococcus granulosus
TAGGTTGACATTAATTTCATGAGTTGACTCAAAAGGAACAGATTCAACATCGTGCCTTGGGTTCCAACTGTTAAAACCAAAGTTGGTGCTACTCGAGGATCCAGAGGCATTAATTTTGACAAGTTGTTTAAAACTTAACAATCACGACGACCAGCAGTACTACTTTATTTGAACTTCAAGGCTTAAACATGGCAGCATTACCATAACCTTGGAAACCACAAGATGCCACATTCCTTCATTCTCCTTCCCCCTCCCTCCATCGGAAACCGTGATAAATTTGCATTCCGCGAGGTAAAAGCATCCATAGCGGGATCAGGAGAAGCAGAATCTGCCGCGGCCACCGAGGCAGCACGAAATGTCTGCTGTGAGCGAAAACATATGGCATGGCGCGGTGCTAGGCAGGCACTCAAAAGCAATCAGTTATGGCCGTAGGGACCATACACACAAACACACACACAAGTGCACAATAAACGAGGCAGGCATGCAAGTTCTTTTTTATGGCATCTGCCTGCGGAGTCTTTCAAAATCCACTCCTACCCCCTTCCTCTTTGTTTTTATTGTTGGCCATTGGGGATGACTGACGGCGACTACGACTGAACTGGAGAAGGTAAAATTTTGAGACGTCGTATCATCTTATGAAATGCTGGCTTACTGATTGGTCACGACTTGGTTGACGGTTTTTTATGAATTGTTTTTAGAAATCAGGTCCTAGGCCATAAAAAATAAATACCTTACTTCTCTTTAACCATTTAGATAGTAAATAAAATAACTGGAGATATCAAGAAAGGAGGTACGTGGATGCTTTATGGATAGTGTGAATGATTGGGCAAAGTGGTTATTAAAAAGCTGTGAGATCTGAGCTGAATCGTTGAGGTTGTCCTACAAATTCCGGGTATTACTATTTTGAGTGGGAAGAAGCTTTGCAATTCTTAGATCCTTTTCATATGACCCGCTCAATTCAGTCGTGGAGACCTAGAGAGGTTTACCAACATGCGTCCTCACAAAACTGGAGACTTGTTGATGTCTCATATTTAGAACGGTCTGGCCGAAGTGTATAACATACATGGACGCTAATAGCGGTCTCATTGAACCATCTTTGGCGGTGTTTATGTGAGGATGCCTCTGGTAAAGACCGGTAGTTTAATTACCATTCGTCTTCTTTCAGTGCAAACAAACTAATCTCGTGCTTCCTCTCTCAATAAACCAAAAGAGGAAAAAGCTTCGGATTTGTAGATCACTTATGTGGTTCTTCCCACTTTATTCTACGCAGAAGTGCAGAGCACTTCGGGTTTTTTTTTCAGACTTCTCAGGGGAAATAATTTCAGCC
>NW_020170439.1:5771-14672 GCF_000524195.1 Echinococcus granulosus
TACACCTTCTGTTCGCAATAAAAAGCAAATAGTCCTATTTATGTCGAACCCTTAAAGGCGTCTGNACCCCTGGTTGACAACTTCTCTGCTAAAACTGCAGGAACAAGCGGCATGTTAGCACACGGCCAATATGAGTGTGGAGGGGCTTTTATAAACTTTAAAGCGAAATGAAGGAGAGGATTCTTTAAGGCTCTAAATATTTTTTACAGTCAGAGGAGAAAGCTAACATCTGAGCTGGGGTAAAATTTTGCTACCTACATCCAATTGGGAGTCAGGGTTACCGTTTTGGGGTAAAGGGTCTCAAGTCTTCCAGAGCAATGTGGTAGGACGCACTTGCGTACCAAATCGTCGTTATTAACGCGCAGCTGTGATGATCGAATCATGGCGATGGAGACTGAATAGCCCGCATAATTTTACGTACCAATTGACGAATTGTCGTCCTGCGGTTTCCCTCATTTAGCTCAAACTATCACGATCAATCTAATTGACAAAACATGACCGTTCTAGCCCAACTTCCAAGGTTGTTGTTGTCATTGTTCTAAAGGCTTTGTTTCTTACAATACAGGCGGAAGAACGACTAACCGACACACATCAAAGGAAATTGACGATGATATTTCATCCCTCCCTTCTGCCAGCCGAGTTGGTTGCCATTTTCCGAGGTAGTTCAGACAATGACGCACACGTATTATGCACGACGTAGACGCGTAGGAGTGGGTAGAGCCATTAATGTTAATGCAAACGCCTGGAATGCTGTCTAGTCGGATGGTCGGGTAGGCTATTTACTGCTTTGTCTTCTTCATCTTTTATGCCTCCTGCTGCTGGTTTTTTGGGTCAAAAATGTGTAGCACCACAGAAGGCGAAATACAATCTTCTCCGTGTTCCCACCTTTGTGGATGACCCAACGATATCGACTATTTGGGGGGAGAGAGGCTTGAGGACTGCATTCAACGTAGGTGGTCGAGCAAGCGGTCGCGTGACAGAATGAGTGATCGAAAGTCAATATAGGATTTATAAATTCCCCTGCATTTTTGTCAAATTTAGTCACAATTTATTGATATCCTCTAAACTAAGTTCGGTGCCAAGGCAAAAGAGGATTAAAAAGTAGACATATTTTTTTTCCTAAGTTGAGTCAAGTAAACAAGGCGTACTAATTCACTTAAATTTTCGGCAAAGAGCCAGTGCTATCAGCGCGCTAGGTTTGAATTCAAACTGTGGGACCAATAAGCACGCTGATTGGTTGGATTCCTCTAAAAGCCTACATCGATCGGTAATCTCTCAGCTGCGGGTTCTGTAGGGGGAAGGTAAAAAAAAAACAAGTCAAACAATAGCTTCTTCCAATTTGACTAATCTAAGAGACACCACTAGCCGGGTTATCTTCTACAAATTATAAAACCCACTTTTTAGTATTCTTTTAAGGCACCATAGCTGCAGCATTTACAGAACAGAGAAAACTCTTCAATTTATGGCTGCTTCATCGCGAACTAGGACAGATCGTCAAAGAGGCAACTAAGGTCGTATAAATATGCCTCTCAGTGAACCAAAATCTAGTCCATATTTTTTTTTCACACATAGGTGAGCTATACCCATGAAATTGATCAGCCACTTTATTCTCACAGAGTGATGAAAATGGAGGAGCATCCGACCTCTTAAATTTTCCGATATTTATCTGCGTACGTGAATTAATAACTAACCCACCATGGAAACTATAGTTCAAAATAAATAATAAAGTCTTAAGTCTCAAAAGCAACTTTCTTCCAAAAATAATTTGAGAAAGTGAGTTACCATCATTTAGTTCTTCATATAAAACAAGAAGATAGTTGGCTTGCACTCCAACCTGGTTCATAAAAAACACATTATTTGGCAAAAAACAGGATTCGAGGAAAAAGCAGCAACAAATCAGTTCTAGGTACGCTTTTATAACTTAAGCCTTTTGGACAATTTGCTCCATTATGTGATTTTTGGATAACACATTAAAGACATTGATTTGTTGGTACTTTCATTGGATAATATTTTGGTGCCTTTTACTGAGGATACAAAAGGCGAACAAATGCGCAGCTCCCGGGAAAAATACTTCATAAGAGAATCAGAAATTGCCGCCTCCTCCTTCGCCTTCTCCGTCACGAGGTTGGCCCAAGCCACCAATTCGCCACCTAATAAAGCGTCCATAAAAGATTTGTCGGTGGATTGAAGAAGTAAAAAATCAGTTGGAAGTCATGTCCTAAACAAAAGCTTATTAAGCGAAAATTCACTCATTGTTTGTGATAGAACAACCAAAATTCACAAAAAATTTGGCAGCGAACTATCCAATCCTAACTGGAATCAGGAAAGTGAGAAACATCAGGTCGCTAAATCGCAACTTTTCCCATGCGAAAGCATCCTATTGCCATTTCAATTTAAAATATGAGTTATTATTGGTTTCTCTTTTTCTATTTAACAATGCTTAAATGGATAGGACCCTTTACAATTACCCTTTTTCTCTACTCGGATAAGGTCGAACTAGGCTGAAATTGGTCCCTAAATTTTTGCCACAATTTTATGTGCCGATAGGACGCTAAAAGTATTTGATGGAGGCACATTTAGGCTTTGAAACTCTGCCATATAATATTTTAGCACCTCCTAGTTGTAATAAACCAAGGTGGAATGGCGGAACATACATTACTAATGTGCAGCAGAGCTGAAGTACAACTTGTGAAGACTGAAGTGCCCGGGCAGTTAAGCACGCAGTTGAAGTCATCAAATCACTACAGAAAAAGAAAAAGAAATAAGAACACGGTTTACTGATTCTAATGCAGAAAATGGAGATATTTCCTACCTTAACCTTGTCAGCTGTCATTAAATCACCTGAGAAACAATCGATACTTTAAACGGTGCGGAAAAAATAAGTATTTTTATTGCTTGCTTGATTCCTACTTAATCACTCTTAAATTCGCTTGTAAAAGGAAACTTTTGCAAATAATTATTGAGATATTTCTAGAAACATGGCTGCTAACAGGTAGACAAATCGTGGGACACAAGGGGAATGCAGTCAGACTGAACATAATTAATGACATCAGTTTGAAAAGGACAGACACTCCGCGCTTGGACGTGTGAACGGCCTTGGAATATGAATCATCTCACACTGGAGCTACTCTTGAATGCCCGGAAGGCGGCCATCCTTAATGAAAGTCGTTTATCTAATCGCAATAATGGATAGATGAGTTATTTTAGCTAATTTACAGCTATAAAACGTGGGGACGTGCTGGATCCCTCGGAATCACAATCACCTTTTACCTTAATCATAAACTTTAAGCCAGTTTTTCCTGTTAATCCACAGGAGGTGGATTTTCAGAAGTCCTTACAAAAACAAAATCCATCTTCTGCAGTCCTCCGAGTCACCCATGAGAGGGGGATGCGACATTACAAACCGGAAAGGCTTCTTATTAACTTACCAAGAGGGTCGGAAGGTAATGCCGCGAAAATGGAGGCGTGTGTTGTAGATAATGAAAGGCTTGCACTGTCGATTGTACACTAAAACCAATTGCAGTTCACTTTAAGTCGAACACTTTGAATTCAAGACTCGATTGAGCGGTCACTCCCTCTAAATTTATGAAATTTATCTCATTAAAAATACAGCAATACAATACAATACAGTGCATGCCCCAACGACTGAAAACCCATTTCATAGTACTTATGAAGCCCTCGAAGTCCAGAGAAATGCGAGAATGCTGGAGGCCAATCTACTACCTTCACCCCCAATCCACTACTTTTGGAGGTAATCATATTACTAGGAGGCGGTGTTCGTTTCCTATGCAAACTGCTTCTCTACTTCAGCGTACATGCACGCAAGTATGGAGAACGAAGCCTTCAGAGGTGGAGAGGTGCAATAAGGAAAGGGAAAGAGAAGGACCAACGGAGTGAGCCATCAAACAGGCCCCATTTGGTCTTTCCTCTCGCACTCCCTCTCGCCATCCATTCCATCCTACCCTTTCTCGGTGCATCAAAGGGAAGGTTTTGGCGTTATTTATTCACATCTGCACAAATTTGGTCCAGATCCATAAATCATTATGGGTTTTGGGGAAAGATTGAAAACCTCGTAAAAAACAAAGTGTGTTTAGCACGTTCGTGGGTTTTTTAGCCTTAATTCATTCAAGTGCAAAATTTGAAGCACTATTAAGCATAACAAAGGCTGGTGAAAGGCATTAAGTCATCAATACACCCATCCATTGGGCCTTTTTGTAGTTTGTAGGGACTTGACAAACGTAGGCCGCTATTTATATGCATGCATCGAAGGACAGAGATGTGTCAGTCTATCGGCGTGTTATACAAATTGTCAGTCCACATATATCATAAAGCCTCTGTGAAACAAGCCAAGTCGATGTGATTTAAGCTTTTACGTTTGACAAAGTTAGACTCGACCCCCAAGCTGTAAAAGCTTCACGTAGCATTTGCCGTACAACGCTTGGAGGAGATGCGGATGCGGAAAGTCCCACTTGGAAGACAAGCGTATCGAGTTGATGAAGGCCCCTCACTCTTGAAAATAAGAAGGAATTACGGATGATGAATCAAGTCCATTTTTGACTTGAATGTTAAAAAATTGGACTTTTTGTTCGTCTGTTGGTTATCAGAGCACCCTGCTAAACTTTTGTTCCATTCAGAGACTTCTATTCTGGACGCGTGGAAACTTTTACCCCTTTTTGTATCTCCCACCTGCCTGCAACATTTAGCGTACGACGAAGCGGTCTTTCGAACTCTTTGGTTGAAATGACTTCGGGCCCTTTTAGGCAGGCTGACAACTCTCATAGTAGTTAGGATAATCACGTGGGCTATCTAACAGAGATTGTCACATGAAAGATGTAGGTAGATGAAACAGGTGCCGCACCTCCTCGCCTGAATTTACCATGGCTATCGGAACTACAAAGGTGCAGGAACACTTTTTACGTCCCTTGCAAAATAAAAAGTGGCAGATGAAAATAAATAACAAACGTTAATCTTCAAATTTAGTTGCTGTGGCAGCTAAAAAGACATCTGCTGGGTATATTTGCTGCCATTAGGTTCATTTAAACAAGCAGGCTCAAAAAGAAAGTTAACCGATGTTTTACCTTTACAAAGAAAGTGTCTACAAATGCAAAAATTAACCGAACGAAATAAAATTGGCCTCTGGGATCTTTTTAGGTGAGGCGGTAATTTGGCGTCTCGAGTCTGCTCCAAACTCAACATATCAGGTCCCTCCTTTGAGGATCCTGGAAATGCTTCCATACTCTTCGTTTTGGTTGCATTTTAACCACTGCGTTGCTTGTGAAGATGCTGATGTACACCGGAAGTCAAAAAAATAATCGCATTCCAAATACACAATAGGGTTGAAATGCCAATAGCGCAGAAAGTGGTGGCATTCCAAAAGGTAGAATGACGTATTTTTTATCTCCCGACAGCACAAGCAGTTCATTTATGGGCAGATCGCATTCATTTGTGGTTGGAGTAATACAAATCATCGTTCCTACCAGCAGTCTAGTACAAACAGATGCGAAATTGCGCATTCACCAACGGTGACATCAAAGCGGACACCGTTGTGCCTTTGAAGTGAGGTCTTCGTGATTCACGCAATGCACAAAGCAGGCCGAGATGAGGCGAGACGAGGCGCTGGGCGGTGCGATGCGGTGCGAGGTGTGGTGCGGTGTGGTTTGTGAGTGCGCAATTAACCCACTTTTGGTCCGCTGTGTGTGTGTATTCATCCTTGCAATGCCGCCTTTATTCACCGCGCTGCATTTGCGAGTTGTACTAGATGAGCGGTGTGTGCAAAAAACAAAAAAAAATACCGAGACCGTCATGTTTACATCGAGAAAATCCATACAAATTCACAAGCTGACTTGGAGGTGAGCAATGGGGGTTTTACACGAAGTGGGATATGCCTTTTGACTTGCAGCCTTCCATTCCTTCCCCGCTCAGTTATCAAATCCACTTGGAAATATGTTAAGCCCTCTAAGGAATCCGGATGTAACCTAGCTACTAAATTGAAGGAAAAAAAATTGGTTTTTAACTCATTATAAAAGTCCTTTTGATTTTGTCGCCTGAGTCGTAAGGAGGTAGCAGTTGTGGATAGTGCAATCTGCAAGAACTTACAGGAGAAGGGCTCGTCAAAGTTGTGTCGACATTAAGTATCGAAGGCAATCTCGAAATTTAAGAAATGACCACGCCTATATAAATTTAAAGCATCCATTTTGAATAAAAGCTTTACAAGACGGATATAAAACTAGGAGATTGGGGGTGGTTCAGGCAAGAGGCTAGACAATATTTGAACCGACAAGATTGTGCAGAGAAAGAGAAAAGGTGGAAAGATTGTTCTTTAAGAATTTTAATCCACATCCGCGTTTAATAGAGATGTGTATGAAAGCCTGTATTAGCCAAAGGAAAGGAATGAACGTGGAAAGCGCCAAAGACAACAACCAAATTGGATCAGCCCGAGAGCCTGTTAAGTACCCCTTAATTTCATTTGATTATCCGGTTTGACAGTTCTTCCAGATTGTCACATCCTTAGCCGCCTTTTGGAAACCGTAATACTTTGATTACTTAACTTTTGGTTTTGGTTTCACCAGCGTTAAAGTCTATGCTTCTGTACTCCACCTGGGCGACATGGCCTCCAAGCCATGCCATTAAACCGCCAGCCCTTCTATACGTTGACGAGGGGCACTCTTCAGGAAAGTCTCGGGGTGCCCTCAAAGGAAATAATGCACTACCTAGAAGCTAATTTTTATTTTTGATTAAAAGTTTTTAGGAGATGATATTATAAGGTTAGCGTGGTCTCCCGCACACCACATCTGTAAGAAGGTAGTGCTGTCGGTCAGTCTTACATTGGAAGAGCATCCAGTTGCGGCTCCACCTTTCCTTCTCTAAACATAGGATATCGAGATTCAGTAAATGGAAGAAGGCTGTCCTCTTGTGGATCATCTGGCGAACTCTCTTGGGAGTCTCCTCGACGAGGCCCTTCAAAACGTCTTCGATTTGACCTACAGCACGTTGAACGAATATAACTATGCGAACGCTCGAAGTCTGCCTCCCATAGTCTAGTTTTTCGTGCAGATTTAGGGGCCCAACACAAATGGGGAAACGACTTGATGTGATCTGTGGGCACAGGTAATAGGTATGCTATTGCTTACATGCAATACAGAGTAAACTATAGACGGGAATCCGTCACTTGGGGTGCGGTACTCACCAATATGCTATCCATGGGATGTTGATTGATTAAGCCGAATGAATGTGGATGGATTGTTGAGCTTTTCTGTTCTATAAGCCAAATTGGAGTTAATTTTAGGGCTGGGGAAGCTTTGCCTGACATTAGCCTTACGGCAGTTGGTGAAGCAGCGATCTGTAAAGAGTCACAAAAGCTTTGATTCTAGCTGCGTTGTGGAAGACCCTCATTCCGCCATAATAAGGCACAATTGCTTATTGACTGACGGATTTAAAATCATCAGGAATTTTTAAGAGAACTATGCATATTTTTTTAAGTAAGGATTAGAAATGAGAAATTGTTGCTATTTTATTTAGTGGTAACAAATTCCCCTCAACGCAATTTGTTTTTATTTTTCACTAAAGTTCCCTACCCTACTTAGTCTTGCCTGCAATAGGAGTTGTGAATAAATGGATTTTTTGTGGATAAAACACGAAACAGTGGAAATGAGTTTGATTTCCTAAAAAAAGTAGGTAAAGTAACTATTCATATCCTTTTGTTTTAGTGTACCTTTTTAACTATCCCAGTTTATCAGCCCCAGTGTTTTGAACTTCCCTTCGGGGTGGCATGGTATTTCGACCAGGTCTACGGAGTTCCAGCTGTTCTTTATGCTGAAAATCAGTCTGCTTTGCCATTAGTACGGAAGACTCACAATACCATAGCATCATTGACCAGAATTTATTAGAAAAGCACTTTTGCACTACTTAAATACCAGACGATAAGCAGTGAGCTTCGTGAAAGTGATGCAAATGAAATTAAGTAGTGCTTTCCATGCACAAAAGTGAATCGCTGATAAGTTTTTCCTTGTGTAATTGACGAGAAAAAAAATCCTATGAATTTATTTTTAGATCACACTGTACTACTTGACGTATCTGTATCCCGAAGTTCATTCTACTACATTTATCCACAGGGGGACTTTGCACTTTGTTTCGTTAATAGAAACGGGACCTGAGTGGTGAATTTCCAAATCTGGGCTTGTCATATGACTACTTCTATCCTGTAAGCTGACGTGTGGCAGTGCGATTCACCAGAAGGTTAATGCACGGGCTACATAATACAAAAGCGCGGGAGGGAGGAACAGGGTTTGTCACATTGTGGATGTTTTGGACGGGACAAATAATTGTTGAATCGTCTATGAGGGAGTTGAAAGGTAGCTTGGCAGGTGCTGAGTATACCAATTAGTCAACCGCTAACAGCTCTAAACGTGAAGAAAATTTGAAGAAACTGGACAATTGCCTTGCGAAAACAGAATGTCGGTACATTTTCCGGAACTTTTGTAGGAAAAAGTTTTACCTCATAGAAATTTACTCCGATAGCTTTAACTTTAGCCGGTCCAAAAAATGGGATTAACCTTGACATTACAGTAAGTATTATCGCAATTCAAGTGCATCTAAATAAGCACAATTTCTCGAATGCTCGAGAATGAGCGGTAAAGTGGGATCGTTTCAAAGATTTTAGGCGTCCTCGGCAGTTTATTGTGATAGTGAACTACCAACGGAGAGACACCTTGCAAAACGGTGGACAAGTTTCTTTCTTACTTTTATGTATGCACCGCTTCGTTCATTACACATGCAGTTATCTGATGATAAGAAAGCTTAATAACCACTTAGAGTTCCTAGGGACATGCGGGAAATACAGGGGAGGGATGAAGGAGATTGAGATGAAGTAGTACCCCTCTCCCATCCTAAAGTGCCTGTCAT
>NW_020170439.1:14772-18653 GCF_000524195.1 Echinococcus granulosus
GGCACCACTTCGTCTTGTCATATTCTTATTGGACGATGCATAACATCGTATTGAACGGCAAATCTTTATGCGCTTTACAATGAGAGGGATAGGGGAGATAATGCCGCATTTACTACATTCCGAGGAGGTGAAAAACTCCTATTATTTTGTAAAACTGTGGTTGCGAAATCTACTG
Source organism: Echinococcus granulosus (assembly GCF_000524195.1). Classification (NCBI taxonomy): domain Eukaryota; kingdom Metazoa; phylum Platyhelminthes; class Cestoda; order Cyclophyllidea; family Taeniidae; genus Echinococcus; species Echinococcus granulosus. Next base: position 14,948 of record NW_020170439.1, read on the forward strand.
CCACAACCTTTGACCAACCTCCCCAATCAAGAGGCCGGATGTAGAAGAAAGAACGAAAATATCATACTAAACTTTTTTTCCCCTTAGAGTGGACACGGATTTTAAAAGATGCCTCAAGTGCGCCATATTCAGCCTCTGACATGTACTTCCTCAGAACTCATTCACGACCACCGTGAAGGTCGCCATAACTCTGGACACTGCCAAAATTTTTATAAGCCAATTTTGTAAGCAGGTAGGCAGTAATTTTGTTTAAAACAACTTTTCCTGTCTCCTTAATTAAAAAGGTACCTTGCTGATCCTCCAAAAGTAGTTATAGGCATTTTTTTTGACAAAAAGGTGCAGAACCGCCTTCCAATAAACATGCTTTAGTATAATTAACCAATTCTTCTAAAAAGTTATTTGGAAATTTTCCTAGTTTTCCCTTATGATATAGTAAAGAAAACAGGAAAAAGTTTTTTTACCCGGCATGCTCTAATCATCTTAGCGTACAAATTTTGTGAACCCATTTAATCATTTGCCTTTCCAGAAAAAGTGCCATGCAGTGCTTTTGGTTGCAAATTAGCTCCGGTATAGGCACCGGGACAAAAAAATTCTTGTGAATAAAGGGGGTAGAGGAGAATATGTGACTGCCTCGCCTCCTATTGAATGCACCGACAAGGGGCTAGATGGGGAGAATCAATTTGCATTGCACAGCACCTTTTTCTGCGCCTCTACCCCCCTACCTCCCCTTCATTTCCCTTCCCCAATTTTTTGTCTTCTTTCTCTCCGTTGGCGTATATTTTGTGCGCCTGCGCCCGCTGATGCATTGAAGCGGTCTACATTGAAGAAAGGACCTCGTCTCCCAAATAAATGGTTTTAAGGTTAGCTTGAAGTAGCTAATGTTTATATCTCCTCTGTTCTTGACCTTATTCCCCTTCCTCTCTTTCATCCATCTATGCTACTTCTGCTTTCCTAGTCCCTTTCTAAAAATTAATTCACCTTATAGGCATCTTTTAGTGACAAAAATCACTACAATCTAGGGTTTTGTACATAGAATAGGGTGTCAACAACCTAAAAATGCAGACATTCACCTTATACAACGCTTCATCAAAATCGAGACTGCTATCCGGGATTAGGGTTAATGTGATCGAGTAACGTAAAAATACTTCCTGAAATTATTTACAGGTACCCTGTCATGGCCATTTAACGGGTAGATAAATTGACTGTCAAATGTGCAGCCATTGTTGTGGCTAAAGTGGTTGTCAAAGCGGCTGACTTTGAAGAGAACAGCTTTATGTGATAGTGGATCAGTGCTACTTCGTTTCAGGAATCCCATCAACCAATAGTAAACTTCCAATTACTCGGTCTTGCTTATTCCAAAATATCAACCAGTTTCCCCATAGGTTTTCTTAGGATATTAGGAGATAAAAATTCCTTATAGAGGTCGATTTAAATAAAATTTAAAATTTTTGAGCTAGAAACTATGACTAGCATAAAAGTGGGAAAATTAGTCATGAGAGAGCCTCCACCTCCCTTCAATGATAAAGGAAGTCGACTTGGCAATCTGGAGGAGTTTGATCCATGTCAAGTACTTTATCATAAAAGGAGGAGTTGTTGTTTTTGACTGACAACTGAAGGGGACTAGTTGAAGAGCATCTTCAAACTGTCACCACACTGCCTATCAGTTAAATCTCTTTGACAGAAATAATTCAAGAAAAGACAAAAAGAGGGATTTTTTGTCAAATGCAATGTAATGCCAAATGTAATGCAAATTCACCACTTTGTGAGTCCGAATCCACATAATTTAAGAGCTCTTTTGATAGCAAATTTTGCAGTTAGACTATGTTTTGTCTACAGAGACAAGAAATTTAACCCTAAAAACCTCCCTTTCTGTCGCATTTCTGTTTCCTAATTGTCTGTTCCATTTCGCATCTCATTATGAGGGGCCACCTCCAGGGAGAAAGAAACCACTAGGAGTATTTACAACCCATGAAGGGACATTCTAGATACTCCTTTTCAGGCGCCGATTTTTGCAGACAATTTAGGCTCCCCAATTCGCACTCTCATCGAGTTCTTTTCAGTTTTTGGAGGCGCAGTCCGTAGGTGCTTATAATCAAGATTCGGTCTAGCCCATTTCAGGCCACCAAGGCCAGGATTCAGGACTCTACCTGAATCAAAGTGGTTATCCTGCGGGCTGGTAAGGCACTGGTACATCTCATCAATAGTGATATTTGAATTTTATTCTTAATGATTTGGTAAGAGCATTCGAATGAGATCGCAATCGAAACGAACCACATGAACTGGTCATCTGTTGAAGATTTTAGCTTGAATCACTTGGATGCGTGGTTCATCTTTCCAAAAACCTTTGTGGAATTGACAGCCTCATCCATGACTAGTTTTTTCCTACTTCTTTTCCAGCACATCAGAAAGTGACTCCAGGGACTTCACTGTGTTGTCGAGTGCGATCTCAAGCTTTGGTGGATCTGTACTTTCACAATTAAATACAGGCAAATGACTCCCTTATTCACCGACGTCACATGTACGCGACATCCAATTTCCTTTTTAAATCCGGTGCCACAAATACGTGACATGGTTGCCCAAGCGGTTTACGATAAGCGGTTGTACCAAGTCATGTGTCGCGCACTGCAGTGTCACGATCAAGGCAGTAAAATAAATGCAACATCTGAGTTTGTCAAAAAAAAACAGGAGAATAATCACTATCGGTATTCTCTTCTAAGATTCTACTAGCGACAGCTTCGGCTCTATTCGCCCGAAGCGTTCTTTTCTAAAAATAGTTTCCTCCATCAGCTCAGACGGTATGGGGTAACAACTGGCCGAAAAAACGCAGAAATCACGAATCGCACCAGAGGTAATTCATTACAGAGACGATAGCCCCATTCGCATACCAAAAAAGAGTTATAATATTTTTTGTACTAGATCGATTTTTCACCGGGTAAATGTCACACCGGCGTCAATAGAGCCAGGACGGAAATGTCACGCTCTCGGCTTTTGAACTGACACGCAAAAATAAAAACCGAGTGACCTTTTGTGCGGTTTGTATAGGCTTTGGCGAAAGTTGTGCACAGAAAACCCTCCTTCAAAACTGCCTGTTTAGGCGTGGACGAGCTGTGAGAAACACCATGATTATTTTTCTTTCCCTTGCCTCCGATCTATCGTCTGGTGAGTAGCTCATTTAGAGAATTGAAAAAAGGGGATGGTGGGGGGAAAGCGTTAAAAATCCTTAACCTTTGAAAAAAGCTCAAATATTATTTTCAATGCTAAATAGATTTTCACTATTTCAAATTGGAATATTAATTAATGACAAGATGGTTGACTGGCGGTAAAAATACTTTTATCTAAAAAAGGAATTCTTTTACTCTTAAGTAAGATTTCTAGCATATCTTACTGCGATTACTCCGATTACACTTGTAAATTGCTTGCTATTGGCACCGTATTCTTTGGTGTACTTTCTACTGTCGGTTGGTTGGACCTAGAGTTACGAATCAAGCTCACAATCTATTTCAGAGTGGCAGAAAATTCTCGTGCCATTTGTGTGTGGAGCATATGGAGAGATAGGATACACTACCCGGATAGTCTTTTCTTGTGGTAAAACTTTTAAGGGTAGGTGCGTCAGCTTAAGACACAGAGAAGGATGCTCTTCTTACCACAACAACGGAGAATTACGGGTCGATGTCCATAGGGGCACAGTGAGGTTTACTACGTGTCA
>NW_020170439.1:18753-27281 GCF_000524195.1 Echinococcus granulosus
ATCCATCCCGTATCCATCCATCCATCCATCCCGTATCCATCCATCCATTTTATTGAATTTTACCAAAATTCTAAGCTTAAAAGTAGCCTAGAGACTTATGAAAACAAATCTATCTTTAACTACCTTAGCCCATCTAGCTTTTGCTTTGTTGGCCAATTTCTGCCCTTTTTAATTATTGTTTGCCATTTATTGCGATCCTAAACCGCTTTTTTAAAAAAATTCATTGATGATGACATAAAAATAATATCTTAACAAATTTTCTCCTTTTATAGGCTATTTTTAAATTGGGACGGAATTTTTTCTTTTTAACATTTATTTTGCCTACTTTGCAATGACTTAACTCTTATAACGTGGGGTAAAACAAAGGATTTGCTACCCGCTCATCCTATTCACCAACTCGATATTTGATTTTGGCCGAAGTAAAATTACAAAGCACCAACATTTTTTGCTAGCAATGATCCAGACGAAACTAGTCCACGCGGTCCCTCTTTAAGCTGGTACGAGGTCGTCTGGGCAATAGAGGGTGGGCGAAGGAGTCGAATCACATGATTAGATAAGCGAGGGGATCCCCACGGTGGACTGGTAATTGGGACGGATTCGGGCGCGCCCACCTGTCTTTCATTGTACTCGTCTGCGGGAGGGCGAACACATCCTCGTTTCGTCCCATGGGATGTAATTGAGGTCCCCACGAGCGATTACTCATGCTGTGGCATTATTCACCGGCACAACTGACACCGTGGCCTCTGCCAACGCTGCTAGCCTCCTCAAGTCGGGTAGTGGAGGCGGAGCGAAGTTCAGTCAAATATCCCACCTTGGTGAGCTCACAGAGCTTTACACTTTCATTCATTGGAACGTACTTGTAGGTTAGTAAGGGCCGTTGCATTTTTTGTGCCCTTTCGGAGTCACTATTTTTCAGCTTCAAGTATGCTCAAATATTTGTCTTTTTAAGGATCCCAGGTGGTTTACAACGTTTGACGCCTATTATTTCGGTAGTAAAAGTAATAAAAGTTTTCAAAAAACTGCTTCTAAATCTGCGTCTGCGGTGGGTTGATTTACAGGCGAGAGGTCTCGGAAATTCATTTTCACCGTTCAGTAGCTAGCTCCGTTTTACGTTCTGCAAATATACTGGTATTGACAGGAAGTCTCAAATAAACGAGTAATCAATTTATAAAAGAAAAGCGCTTAAGACGTTTGACGAAGTATAAAGATGTATTACATATCCTTGCTGCAAAAATCCTATAGTGACGCAGATGAATGAATGGAAACTAGTGAAAGACCAGTGGTCTCCTAATACACGCTAAACTATTGTACTAGACTGCGACATTACAGTAAATGGAGGTTACATTAAACTTGTAGGTAAGCGGATGTCCATAATTCCAATGGAGAGGACATGCACTGATTTCCTTCCCGCAAATCGTTGCGCATTTGTACAACCACCATATTACACAGAAAAAAGTGCTTCCCTCTAGTCATCCCAAACTGTAGATAGAGGGGACGAACGACGGGAACATTACAAACGCGCTGATGGAATGTGTACAGTATGGGAAATGTGTAGGCTTTAGATGAGCTGTAATGCTTTGATTGCTTGTTAACTCACAGGTTTTCACTATACATGCACTTGGGGATTTATTGTACATTTGTTGGTCAAACAGGCCTCCGGATCATGCCAGTAGTTCCTCAGCCCTTTTGTACGTCTAATACGCATTGTCTGTCCCAGTGCTATGACTTCTTCGACGTCAGAAAAGAGTCAGTGCGCTACAAGTCGTCTCGAATTTAGCAAAGCTGTGCTTACAAGATTGGCATTATTCAAAGTGCAAAACAGCACTAGTTACGAAACAGAGTTATATTGATCATTAGATGCCACATGATACGCAATAAATGGTAAACGGAATGGGTTTTGAAATCCAAACAGCAAATGATCACCAACAGGCAACACTTTGTAAGAGTATTTCTTCAATGTTTAGGGATCCTTGTTTAGTTTTATTCAACGAATTTCGCATTCATTTAATAGATAGGCAATCTCTTTATAACTTGAAGATTAGATTTGCAAGATATAGTTACAAAAAATACAACAACTCCAATGTTTATGGTTAGAACATGTTTAAGGCAAGCGTTTTTTACATGGTCAATGACGGATTTTCTTCTTATAGCCTTACTTAGAAAATATTTTCGTATTCTTACATCTAAATTTCTTCGAAAATAAAGTCAGCAGATTAGCATCGTTTTATGTGTTAGATTTTTATGCTGAAGTCTAAAAGCTCTAGAATATGCAGTGATTTTGCTGCATTTCAGGATCGTAAATTAGACTGTGGTTTGTTTAAGCTGCTTGACGCGGTCGCACGTTTGAACGATTTTAAACGTGACGGCAAAATGACTGAAATCGACGACAGCCTGACAGCAATGGATTGGCTCGTTAATCCCGCAATTGACCTACTTTCGGGACTAAAAATTAATGCCTTTTTGTTTGATCAAGTTTCCCAATCGGAAACGAGGGACTATATGCGTGGGAACATAAAATCCGAACCCACCCACCCAGATAAACCTCCTTACAGTTACGCCGAATTGATCAAAAAGGCAATAGAGTCTTCTCCTCAGCATAAAATGACCCTAAATGAAATTTATGAATGGATCTGCAGGAATTTTCCTTACTACCGCGATGGCCAAAACGGATGGAAGGTAAGTGGCCGCTTCAAATGATGCTTAAGTCTAGAACTCGATACGACACAACCTCTCACTTAATCGATCATTTCGGAAAATAGCAAGGCGACCAAATGAACCTGGCAGAGGGTCGTTCTGGCGAATTATTGGTGATAAGAATAAATTCAAGCCACCCATTTTTACCAAAACTCAACAGGTAGGCCATAATTTTGCTTAAACATTGATCATATTTTGTTTTATAAGTCTTTAAAACTGTGGTAAATTGCAAAAATTGGCAACAAGGCCTAGAAATTTTTGAAAAATAGGGTAACTACTTTCTTGAACAATTTATCACTTTTGATTTGGATTAACAATTTTTTAAACTTTTTGGAGGATACCTGTAATTTTGTTTAGTCTTAAGACTGCTTAGGATATTTTGGTTTATTTCTAAAGCAGATTTAAGTGCTCAATTGACCTGTTGGTAATTTGAGTCTATGTTTCCTATATTTCAAGGCAAAACTGATGGTTTTAGAGATAAGAATTAATTGATTGTTTTGCTTGTTCTTAAGCAAATTAGATGCTATATCCGTCTGCTGAGATCCACTTGATTTTAATTCACTCATTAGCGCACAAATTGCCGAGGTTTTTCTGATTTATCACAAAATTTCTCCTCCTCTACTCCATAGTTGAGAAAGATTTTTCCTTGATCTGGGTTTCCAAAATTATCTACTAAAATATTATGAAATAAGAATTACAACTGGTTGTATTTATGTCCAGATTGCCGGTAAATTTTCAACCACACATGAGCAGAATGAGGTTCAATCAAACTTTCCGTTTTGAAGAAATAATCTGTTGACAAAGTGTCCCACTACCAAGGAGTTTTTATTGCCAAAAATAAGATAACTTATAAGATTTATTAAAAGTACTTTGTTGATTGAAGTAATCACATAAGGAATTTTTTATCCTTTTCCAAAGAAACTCAAGTTTCCGAATTTCTTCTTTTTTGAAGTTTTGTTTTGAAAAACAAGGCGTCTCAGCCCACTTACTTTCGTTATTACAACCCTTTTACCTGCCACCTGTCTGTTCTACAATACATGTGATTACGTGATTGTGTAATACTGGCATCAAAAAGAAGTAGTAATCCCCTCCCTTCTTCCTTCTCTTTGTAAAGTGCATTAAGGTTCTCGGTGCGGTATGAAGCCTTGCATTGTTTAGTCCAAATAGCATAAGATAAAGTGGTATCCTATAGGTACAGGGTCACTAGTGCTAGTGAATAGACCATTTGAGAAGAACCAACTAAGTGCTCTTTCGTTAGCAAATAATTTACAAATCATAGTGTCCTTTAAAGTATGTGAGGCAAAGAAGACAGCGAAGAGCAAATTGATAATCTTCGGGGGTTGTATTCTGACATCTGCTGTTTGGGTATGTAAGTGGGTCCCACTTAACGGGTAAATTCCACGACTTTTTCCCTAGTTGGCTTAAACTGTGAAAATTGATCATTTTATCATTTGTGCCTCACGCCACTGAAAGCTTCTGACACCATAATCTCAAATTATTACATCAATGACAAAATATGCTCCTTTTATTAAAAGATGAGGACCCTCTTCTCCTGCATAGTTTTATCGTCGACAGGAGCACATTGTTTAACCCAATTCAGGACGGCAATATTCTGCTATCTCGGCTACCCCAAAATGTGCTGATAGGCTTTTACATCTTTAGAAGCAGGCTTATTTGTTACTTAACGAAAACGGGTTCATAGCATATCCGTTGTCGTCATCAAAGCGATATTATTATCTGATGAGCTTCTTAAAAAGGCGAAAACATTGTCGAGAATGCAAATAAAGACCACCGTATTGATAGGGTCACACATTTCCATATCTTATAAGGTGTACAAACGAACAAGTCTTCTCAGGGTTTATAACAAGTCATTATTGACAAGTTATGTCGAAAACCACATGATTTCTTGCGATTACCTTAATGTAGGTTGACGAAACACGTGTGTGACCTAGAGATTTCATAGGTGACAAATTACCCAAAACGAGGAAGATTACTTGCGAATAAATTCCTATTTTAAGTTAAATTTCTTACAGATTCTTGAAAGACACTTTGCCTGTAATATTAGCAAGAAGAATTTTGCTAGATTTAAATGGGATATTTTGTAGTGTCGTTATGATTCTCCATTACTTCTTCTCACTTATCACTGCTGTTTGATTTGAGACGCAAGTCTGTGGATAGCGCAAAATATGCTTCACATTTTTTGCAAATTCTTAAATTTTGCTAATTATTTAAAGTATGCTCCGTCTAATTAAAAGTGGAATCACTTCATCATAATGTAAGGTGGATATGAGATGCAAAAAATTGTATCGGATGACCGGAAAAATTGATACCCTTTTTTGGTGTAGCCTGCTGCAATGTCACCTTGCAACTTGTAGGCGGTTATAAGATGCATTCCACGGTCGTATTTAAATCCACTTCTCAGTTGGCAGACTGTAGAAAATTTTCTCAAAGTTTGGTGCATAGTTTTTTGAGGAGGCACCCAAATCATCACCTCAAGAAGGCCCTTTATTCGTGAAAGCAGGGAAAAATGCGTGTCAATGCCAGCTAAAAGAAGTTCAGTTTACCAGTGATTAGCAGTGGAAGTTACTGGACAAATTTGTCCCATCCACGTCAATAACTGTCAGACGGGAGTTGATAAAGTTTGAGGAAGTAGCAAGTCGTGTCGTACACAGTTGGATTTACTTTATCAATTGACTGATTAAATGATTGACTGACCACCTTGACCCTAGAAGTGGCCTTGGCTACCCACCCCTCTCTCAACTGACTACTCGCCTCACATGTTTATGGGATCACTCCACCCCTAGACGACTTTGGTAGACTAGTTGGGGGACTAAGAAACTTTATTCTAGCTGTAAAGGCGCCTAGACTGCTTGGATGATCATTTCATCGAAGGGCATGTCTTAAGAGACTTTCAGAATTCACTCAAATTTTTTTCCCATTTTACCAGAAGAACAGCACACATTTATTTGAATACCTCTCCCATGCTACATTTCTACTTTTTCTAAGCCGAGAAAAGTACTTTTTTCACTTAGCCGTAGCAAAACAATAGATACGTGCATTGAGTAATGAATTTTTTTATGAACCATTTGAATGCAAGGGATTCTCCCATTTCACATTGTATACCGTTTTCCTTTTTAAAAAGGATGGAATCGAGTGGGCGAGGTACTTAAACCACCGCATAAAATAAGCAGATAAGTAATTTTTCTCAAAGGGACACTTTCTTATCGTTTTTTGATTATCTAATAAGTATTACTCACATGAATAAAGTCGTATTCTTAAATGTGAGCCTGAACTGGACAAGAAGAAGCTGTCAAAAATAGGTCCAAAGTAACAACGGATAAAATTATTGTCAATCTAGAAACACTGACAGATAACGTCACCTTTTTTCTTAGAAGCGTACTTTTGCAATTTGATGATTTTTCGGTGTGCTTATTCGTTTCACAAATGGTGAAATATGAAAACCATTTCGCATCACATGTTAGTAGGTCACGCAGCCAGTCAATCAACAATTTAGACGCAGTGAGGAAGAATTTTGTAGTCTTAGACATTTTTTATTATCCACTACCCTTTGTTTGGACCCATTGGCTCAATGGCTTCCACGACTTTCTTTGTAGATGTAAAGCAGTTGTTTCAGCGTCCATGATCGACATCACTAAAGCTCCTTCTTAATTCATTATTAGTGATACGTAATATCTCGAAACTACCAATGTTGGATAGTCTTGTTGAATATACTCCATATCTGAGTGGTATGGCATTAGAATCGAAGACCAAATGGTCTGCTATCTTCTCCAGATGTTACTCAGTACAGAGTACGAGAAGGAATACCATACGGATAGATTTAGGCATATCTATACTTCAAAGTGCCCTATAAGTAGTCACCTTTATGCGTCTTTACATGTCGCAACTAGTGACTTCAACGAGCTATTTAAAAACCGCATGGTTTAGTTCGGCCATCTGATAATCAAAAAGAAAAATGACCTATTTTCCAAGCCACTCAAATAGCCAGAATATCAAAATATATTGACCTTGCGGATTTAACTCATGACACAAATTGACTGTTTTGATAACCCCGCTTGACCTTGAGTTCACATCTTCTACTTTCCTATCCTCACTAGCAGGTTCATGTCTTCTTACATGGATTTGGTCCTCTAGTGCACTAATTGCTCTCGCGTAGTCACGCAATTCTCTAATGGATGTTTTTTAGATCCTTCTACCCCCTTCTTCGTCCCCCCTTCTGGCCCCTCCTGTTTAGCTTTTGGCCATGCAACAGACTTGCATGATTGAACGTCAGCACGAAACAGGAATACTCCCTTGTGTCATTAGAGGGACATGATGGTGCCTCCCATGGGAATAAAAGCACTATTTTTGGTTGTGTTTGATTTGATTAGAAAATATGAAGCTTCAGTAGATAGTAGCGTTTAAAGATGGTAGATTTTTCTGAGGCTATTTGTCATTGACCTATGTAACCAAAATAAACAATTGGCGAGTACACTTGACATGTGTCTGAATAAAGAAACATTTTTTATCATCTGATCTTGGAAGTGGGGCATGTCCCATGCAGAAGAGGGGCCTGCTCTGAAACAAAAGTGTAGATGAGCTGAAATCACCTCTAGTGGAAGAAAGGAATCATCCATTCATCCATCTAATCACCCTGTATTCATCGACTCATTCTCCTACTCGTTTCGGATCTGCTCCATTTCCATTTACTAATCCCTGTCCTGTTCTCATTTTGCCCTCACCCATCCCGCATTCATCCATCCATCTCTCTGTCTTAAAAAATGAAGTGGGTGGGGTGGAGGCAACCCGTTGTACGAGATGGTAAAGGGACCCTATGGATGGGTGGGTGGCTGGATGGATGGATGCATGGATACAATGTGGAAACAGGATGAATGGATAAATTTGCTCCAACAAATTATTTAAAACAGTGACCTCTGAATCTGTAATGTCAGGATTCTAGGAATATTAACTCCGCAGGTCATGACCACACCAATTTGAATGAAGGAGTGCTGGAGCGGAGTCTTAAAAACGTAAAATAATTGTCGAATAGGTTACTCGGACATTCGATATAAATGCTGGCTCTACCCGTGTCTTGATTCTTGATGACTCTAAGTATAGCGTTTCTGGACTAGGTAGACGCCTAATTGACAGTTGACAGAGAGAGATAGTCAAGAGCAACTAGACACTTTATCCCGACATTTGAGCCTATCTTAAGGAAGGAGGATGGGAACCCTTTTGCGGCAGACATTTGGCGATTGTTTTAAGTTTCTAAAAGTGGCAGTGATAGTTTGCCCAGAAATAGATAGAGCCAACGACGGTAGATAAAAAAGCCTCAAAAAGGATTTGTGCTGAGCCATCACCCAAAGATTTAACAAGTGTCTAAACCTCCTGTAGGTTTCACCATTAAAAACAACAAAGTGCAAGGCACCTATCCCCCGAAATTCACCAATACAATCCAAGGCTTCCACGAGTGAACCTTCCGGATCGATTCCAGGAAACCTGTGCAATGCTCCGTTTGGAGTTGGATCGAATTTTAGTAACTCCTTCAGCGAGGAACAACCTGACGATAAATTGGTGCGTCATTGTTTCCCATTTTTGTGAACTGATAAAAGATGACTTTGGTTACCATGGTTAATAAAGCCGACGACTTGTTAAAAATAAAATTAAGTTGAATTTTAAATTAACAACAGAAGAAAGAACTTAATTCTCCTACCGAGGATATGAATTCGTTCTTCCAGCACGCCGTTTCTTCCCCTTGGTGTAATTTCCGCTTAAGTTTTGCCAACACCCTTTCCCTTCTTGTACATTTATACACTCTCCTAGATCTCAAGGACTGT
>NW_020170439.1:27381-34946 GCF_000524195.1 Echinococcus granulosus
TGCCAGTGGTGTTTCCCAATCATCATCTCTTCCGATTGACCGCTGTCATTAGCAAATTGTTCAGCAAGAAGTGGTCACATGGTGCAATGAACCAAGACCACTCACCTTGCCTTTTTTAAGTTACATTGTCTTCAGAGAGAATGGTAGATTTTGGCAATTAAAAAAAAACTTTTTAGTAGAAATGTATTAATCTAATTCAATTAACTCGCAACACCATGACCCAATCTTGCTTTCCAATTAGAAGGAAATCAATTACAAAATATGCCAACCCGCTTTACATTTTAAAAGAATAGGTTATTACAATTGTCAAAAGATGGTATATATAGTACGCTTAATTCATATCAGTAGTATCAAAGTCCCCCCTATTTTTCGTATGACTCATTTATCGCCTTCTTTGTTAGCAAGCTGCACTGAAAGAGGCCTACTTGAGAAGTAGTTTTAAGAGCTGGATGATGCTCCACAGTGGTGGTCGTCCTAGAAACATCTATTTAGGAGGAAACTCTACCTTAATGAATCTTCTGCTCACTTTGGGCACATTCCGCCTTTTTTTCAAAAAGCGGAACTTAGGGAAGTGAATGTAGCCACAAAAGCTCTTCTTTTTCATCCAAAGTCTAATTATGTGCAGCGTCTTAGCCCAACACGCCAAAATTATGCATGTGCATTTCCCTATTGCGTAAATAGGTACAAGGATCAGTACACAAACCCATGGATTTTTGTTTGAAATAATTTGCCTCAATATTTATTTTTTCTTCTTTTCAAAAATGATGTCTACAAATCAGACCATCATGGGATCAAGAGCAACATCGGAGGCAGCACAGTTGAGGAAGCTGAATTCCACTTTTCAACAACTAGCGGATAACCTATTTCCTCGTTCAACAGGTAATTTAATTAGCGATTTTATGTAGCAAAGACTCCTGTTTCATGAAGGAAGAGTCATCTTTGTCACGACTTTTGAAATGGTATGCTTTTGAAATGGCACCTAAATGCATTTGTCGTATATTTAATGGTGGCCATCAACCAGCCCTTGGTATTGAGACAGACTTGTCGATAACCCTCTCGGCGCCACCCTGGACATTATGGTCAGCGTTTTCAATTATACTAGCCCGGAGGCCAGTTATCATCATATAACCAAGTATGCCCACTATGAAATCGTGCAAGGCAATCCCTTTGGGCCAGAGCTTGACAGCCATCTCTAGTGTCTGGATTTAAACTGTCGCATTGGGTAGGATATGACCAAGATGATTAACCGCGTATTTTGTTGGTGAAGCTCCACAATTGTTGAATGGACTTAACGTTTTCACCCATAACTAAAGCAGGTCATCTTTTTTTAATTTTAAGTATGTAAAGTGGTAGATTCAAAGCTTCCTTGTTGAGGTTGGCAGACGGTATCAAATTTAAACCACTGTTGTTTTTTCCGCACTATTTACCCGTCTGATCTCTACTTACCTATTCACGATTCCCATTCTAAATTACCATGGATGAAATTTCCAATATTACAGAAATATCGTAGCCACTAAATTTTTACTCAAAATTGTTATCTGGAGGACTAAATCTGCCATGCATTGCGACGCTCTCAACAGCCAACCTTGGTGTTTCCTCCAATTTCTTCGCACAATCCACCGACCCTGAGACGGATCTACTGAAATCTCGGCTCCACAAGAACCTCTGGATTGCAAGCTTCTTCGACTGGTCCGCTGTGGATCAATCGGGAATTGAAAGTGAGCTGGGCACTTCAAAATCTAGTACCTACTAATCATGTCATCCTTTTGAGTGCGAGTCCTGCCAACGCGACTAGCTAGAGGAATGCCTGGGAGGTGGCTTGACGAAACGTATTTGACACTTAAAAATGAGTTGCATCCGTGAATATTCCAGCCTCGTTAGAATCAGTCTTGCATCTCATGATGATCATTTGAACTGGCTTGAAGAATCAGGAAGTAATCTAACCTAATCAAGCAGACAGGCTTAACTTCCCAGAAGTAGATGGGTTTAAGAAGACCCTGTCGGTTTTTCAAAGCTCTTTTCGATAAACTGGGAAAGCAACTTTGTTTTTTAACTAAAAACAAATGAAGCTTTTTTTTAGCAACCACTAATCTTCTCAGCCGTCTGGAACACTTTACAGCTGAGGCATCAACATTGGAATTGTTAAACCTCAACGACTGCTTGGAGACTCTTTTCCATGGAAAATCATCTACAACGGGTGACTTTGACAGTTCTAGCAGCTCACCACAAATTCTTCCAGGCATTCAAGATTCTTTTGGACCCTGTGCTCCAAAAGGTTTGGTTTTACTTGATATAGTCATACATTTTATACGGTGATGTAATGAGTATCACAGTGAAAAGTTCTGAACTTTAGTAGTAGTGATGTATTTCGAGAATTTGTACGCCAATAGACCTCTGTGAGGATATTTTAAGTTAACACTACTGACAGGTAGACATGTCAATGATCGTGGGAGTTCCATCATCGATTACGGACAGAGAAAATGGGTGTTTCTGCAGTCTAGCCATTTTGTGGGAAAAAGATGATGCGGGAAGCGGTACCTGATCGTGTTTAACAGGCCAATTGCATTCATTCTGGGTCTGTAAATGGTACCAAGGGCGAAAGAACAGTCCTGTCAAGTACCGAGCATTGTGGGTGGAAGGTATACGTGTAACAAGAGCATGAATTTACCCTTAATTTACTTGTATGCTCAGTGGAGGAGTAAAGTGGTCAAAAAAGTAAGTTAGGAAAAACTAAAATGGTCAAGCTGACGTGACGGATTCAGTGCATTTCAGGCGTACAAATGAATGTACCCGCTACCACAAGAGATGAAATTGACTAGCAAAAAATATCGGGTGATTGAAAAACTCCTTACAATCTTTCGGAAAGTTTGCTGTGGTGCCTTGTCGAAACCTGAAGGATGTGATCCGAGCCTGTCTGCTTGACATATTGGGTTTAACTCGGCTCTAAGGGCGTAGGACTTTCCCATAAACGGTGGTAGAAGAATTTACCACCTAAATAGGGAAGTTATAAAAGCTGCTAAGGAGATGGGTCCCACCTTCTATTCTACCAATTACACTACAAAATGAGCCATATACTTTGGGTTATTTGTTGGCTGACTAACCGACTAACCTGTGACACAACATATCTTCTATAGTTTCCCATTCGTTGAGAACAAACGTATCATTTGTTATCTTTCAAAGGGTGCACTCGCTACCCACCCTTGCATTTCTAAGACTTCAATTTATGCTTGAAAAACTTACTTAACTTGTGTATGGTGAATTATGGACGTCATTATTGAAGAGCAAGTAATTTTCTCTAAGATTTGGCTACCACTTGAAGGTCTTTTTCTAAATATGTCTCGCTATTCTTGCAGGGCAACGCAAGACCTCATGGCACTGTAACACTTACCTGTGAGAAGGCTTTACACTGCCCTTTAGGACAGTGCCTCATTTACTCCAAGCTCTAAGTGGCCATCGCCTCGCCATTATTTTTATACAATTACATGCCAAGAAGAATAGACAAAGGGGGAGTAAAAGTGAGGCAAAAATGGAGATGCCAAGGGCTTTTTGGTTCACCTAGAGACAAAAGATATTGTTGAAGTGTAATTTGCAAGCTTATTTTTCCTTGTGAAATGATAAAAGATTGTAATTAGAGCTCTTACAGCGCGGAAACTATTTCAAAAGGCTTTCTCTAAAGGTTGGGTGTATTTTTTAACTGCCTGGTGGAATAACGGAAACTAAGGTGTTTTCAAGAGAACTGATCCCTATTGATGGTGAAACACAAACTCCTGGCGTAAAAGCTAGCAGGAAAGTTGCTATTAGCACACTGTCCATACTCGATAACGATCTGGTCTTCAAAATTTCTCAAGGAAGTGGCAACAAAGTCTGTAAAATCGATGTGCTTCGAGATGCTTCGGAGAGAAATGGATTTTCTAGTTCTCTGATTTGCTTCTTCAAACTAAGTTGTGCGGCTTCAGTGTCCAGATTGAGAACCGCTAAACACTTGACCAGGGAGAATTTTAAGCCCATGGACTTACTTTTATTTAGAAAAATAAGCTAAGTTCATTTTTACCCAACAGTAGCCAAATAGATAGGTTGTACCCTTTTCAAAGACCGGGTACTGTCAAAACTGAAAGATATAACGCAGCAAGCCTTATCAGAAAGCATCAAAATGAAGAAAAAGGCCGCCTTATCAGACCATGATCCGGATTGGTGCATTAAGGAATTACAGTAAACTTTCTTCTACTTCCTACTTCGTCAGTGATTATTGTGTCTCAGTAGGAATGGAGGGTTTGCCAAGGTCCGCACCGCTCTGTGGTGAGCTTTTGCATATTTAACCAATCGCAATAGGTAAGGGATGCTTAAATTCTAGTGATTAATTAACGAGAGTGGAGTTTGGAGTGAATCGCTTATCGCTGTCGTGGAGCCGGTCGTAACAGGATATGTTAGTAAAAGGGCAACTGGAAGACCATCAACATGAATGGGAGTCCGAGCCCCAAAGACGGTGATGAAAGCTGTGCAGTTAAGTATGTCGTGTTGCCAAATCTCACTCCTAAGATAATCAGATGTATTTTAAATGGAGTTTCTGCCTATTTTTGCCTTCCATTGAATAAATATTTGCAGAAATAAATACGTTTATTTCCCTATCACGTACGATATTTAACTGGCTTCTAATATCAAAGGCGCGGCCCATGAAAGCGTGTGAAGTAATCCAAGTATGAGGATTTCTAGCTCAAATGGGGTCTTTCGCGACGTTCTTCACATCCAAAGAGGCAATCTATCTATACTATTTATGTGAATTTGATATTTTCTTTGAGGTGCCAGTAAAGTAGTAGGCTCTCACGAAATTTTTGGGGAAAACTCTTCTGACTAATTGGGTTTCCCAGTTCAAATCAGCCAACCATATTCTCGGATTGGGTAATTAGCCAATGACATTAAGCTCAAAGATGCATAAGAAACACTCAATGCGTGTTCAAAGAGGCACCAAACTCTACCGTGGCCAAACCATTGTGTCCTCCTCCTTTGAAATCGATTACCTCCTAGAAAGCAGCCCTGGCGCCAGATGCCTCTCCAGTAATTGCCGTGGGGATGAAGATAATGGTCTCTCCCATGCCTTCTCCTCTTTCTCTCTCCTCGTCCCATTCTTCCCCTTTTTACCTCTTGACACACCCATTACCTTAGTGCTTGGGATGGGATATGAGGGCGGTGGGGGAGGGGGTGGGAGGAGTGGACAGCTCAGTGTTTTTTGTCCCAGCCCCTGGTCTGATGTTATCGCCATTATGGTCAGTTTTGTGTGTTTTTGGCAAAGGGAGATGGGACTATTGTTGGTAGGACATCAATTTGTGGCTTTATAGAATTTCATTAAAAAAATAGGTTTGTTGTATTTTCCAGGAGAGAGAACTAAAGGTGATCATTGATGGGAAGATAAAATAAAGCGATGTTCACTTCAAGTTCCCCTTAAGTCAGCCTAGATAGTGGAGAAGGGAACTTCTCTTTGAGTTACCCATTATGAACTGAAGGGCTACACGATTACCAACGTTGACAGAACCTCTCCAAGGGATAACAACCCTGGTGTTTTGGGCTGAATACCATTCCAAAACCTAATGGAAGAAATCCTTCTGATGTGGGTGGTTATTCTTCCAATTATCACAATTGAATAGGAACTGAAACCGTGTTGATTTTGGCAGACAGTTCGATTTTGAGTTCTTCAAGATGGCCGGTAGTTCAGCAAAACTCAATTTAAAGGAATTTTAAAGAAGCCTAAAATTTGTGCAACAAACGACTTGAGTAAAGTGTGTAGAATTAAGAACAAATGTCGCTGGGTTGCACGAACCTCTCCTCTACAATTAATCCAATGCCCAACTAGACCTGGATGCAATGGGCGGTCCCACTTCAAAGGTTGGCGATATCTACAACCGACCAACCTCATGGGTTCAATCAATCCTCCAACAAGAAGATGATCATCCCAAGGACGAGGAAGCGGCCTATCATCACAGAGTGACCTCATATTTCGAGCCAATCTCACTGGAGGAGACGCTGCAACTACCGCCCATCAACGACCTTCAACGGAGAGAAGAGTTTCGAGGCCCTCATGTAACACCACCGCCACTCTATCACACTGACGTGGATCTCGTTTCTACAGAAATTATTGGCTATGGTGCCAATTGGTCCACCACCTCAGCCCAACGGAATACATTCAACTGGGAGGCGATTCATTAAACATGGCGCTCTACTTATTAGTTACTCAGTAGCGAAAACAAAATGTTCTAATGCAGTGTACAGACTGCACCGTGCACAATCCTACCGGCGTTGCACTTACTGTGATCCATTTGCACCAAAATCGTCTTTTTGCACTGAATAAATACTTGAAGTGAACAAATAATTTGGGGTTTTTGAATGGGTTTTGGAGCAAGACCACATCAAACTGGCATTTATAGCAGATGCAAATGTTTGTTTGAAATACTTTGCGGGTCCCTGCTTTAGAAAACAAGAAATTTGTTGGTTTAGGTCCATGAAATGACTCAGGCACCATTATTTAACTATTTACCAACTTAGTAATTTCTTAGCTTACTCTCTTCGCTACTGGAGTTTTGGTGAGGGAAGGGGAGAGTCGGCTACCCCAGCAAAGATATTTCATTATTGTCTTTTTGGTTCCCCTCCAGTTTACTTTATTTCATCTTAGGTGTGCAATATTGTGATATGCAAGTTCCTGTAGCAGGAGTGATAATTATTAAAAATCACCCTTAAAGAAGGTCACGACCCCATAGTGTGACCTTGTTTTGATCGCTTAATTGCAAAATAGAGTTGATTGAGTCATCCGAATCACCAACATATTAATCTTGGACCTTGATCGAGGGGAAATCCCCTGGACTTAACAAAATCAGTATGAGTTTAATTTCCCCGTTTTCTTTCATTTAAGCTGCAAATCCGTTTGCAAATTTATTTTTTAGTGGGAAATGACGCTTTAGTCAGCCAAAAATTGTCCCGAAAATTAAGCAGAGCACTAAAGTAGTATTCCAGCCATCTCCACCTGCTATAGAGGCACTACAATAGCTGCGTCGCTGCGATGCACCACAATGTCGACTCATGCCTCCTTTGTCCATGTGCGCGTGCGTACGTTTGTATTTGTGTGCTTGTGCCCGCTTGCGTGTGCTAGTGAATCACGGTTACCTATCCATATAGCGCGCCTACATGCAATTGGTTACTAGCACCTTGAACTCAGCCATTGGTTCGCCATGTCGAGGGTTTCTCTGGGAGTACCAACAGCCACGCGCCCTGTCCGCACTCCTCGGACAAAGGTTGATACCGCTGCAACAGGCTCTGTGTAAGCAAAACTTTCACTTAAATTATTCTTGTATTCGGTTGAATAAAAAATAATTAATGTAACACTGGCAGAAGTCGTTTTGTATCGCGTCACTACAGTTAAAAATTTTATTAATCATTCATGGTCTGACTAATGACCCATTTAAAGGTGCACTTGGAAATGTATTCATGACTAAAAGTGTCCTTTTTAGGCAGTTTAATGCCTTTCCAGCACGTCACCCGAGTAGCATAGCTTCGTAGATACAAGTGGGTAAGTAAAGTCG
>NW_020170439.1:35046-41356 GCF_000524195.1 Echinococcus granulosus
TTGTCGGGATATGCTGCGACTCCGCCTAGAACATATGTTGAAATGCAGGAACCCAACCTGGTGAACAGAATTGTTAGACGTACAATGAGTTACATTTGAACGCATGGTTTCACTGCAACCTTAAGAAAATAAAGACATTTATGAACTCCTACTCATTTATGTAGCTCCTGACCAGGTTAATTAATGAATTGTCGAGACTACGATGCAAGATGGCTCCATTTGTCATTGAGAATGGGTCACCTTGAGAGCACGACGTGCGGAAAGTAATAGCTAGCTGGCTGGCTAGTGAGGGACTCCGGTGACAGCCGGCTGTTCCGGCCTGATGTATTTGCTCCATTTGATTGACCCTGACATTATAGTGATTGTCAGTATGCTTTTACTTCTACCTGGTGTCATCATCCAGTCAGGATGGTGTGGTAGGAAACGCTTCTCTCTACAATGTCCAGAGATTAGCCATCACCTTAAGCGTCCTAGAAAAAGCAGGTTATCTTCCTATTTGGCTTCGAGACTGGTCACCTAGTGGAGGTTTTATCATTCTATAGGTCATAAAACAGGCCTGTGTTAGGTTGTTAGGCATCGACTTGGTTTTCAGATTTTAATGGAACAGCGAACAAGAGAGGAGACCCACTATTTACTAGTGATTATATAAAGTTGACAATGACTTAATTACCTGTTGAAATGGTGGCCAAGGGGTTGCAGACATGAGATGAACTCGGTGTTGGCCAAGCGTCTGTTCCTGCAGTTTTAAGGTAGAGGTTGTCACCTTCGCAAAAGTATCTACTGGACAGCGTCCAAACACCAGGCGGACAAGAAGGTTCACGAGATTTTCGGTATGATTCGCAGAAGTGCGTTTTGTGCGACCTTTAACACGTGTGCATCATAGGGCACAGAAATGCGCCAACCTATCATCCAACGGTACTGTTTATTGTACTTCACCCTTCAAACCGAGTTAAATCCGGTTCCAGAACTGGAGGAACTTCTTGTAACATCTGCTGTGTTGCAGTAGGAGAGAATGCAAGAGCAGAGTCCACAGCCCAGAAATGATTCAAACATGGTGGTTATTGCCGTGACGCGCTCAGACGTGAAGAAGGCTCAGAAACATCTTTTGCTTAAAATAGGCTAAAAAGATCTTGGAAGTTACCAAGCCGATGGGTTCCATTTGCAGACAGCGACAGCAAATGAAAGACAATGAGTTCAAAAGGCTTCCACTTTGTGCTTTGAACAACCATGTGACGTGACTCAGATTTTGGACTGTCAGCTGACCAATGCTGAATCCAAGCCCTCGTTGTGTGCATGAAAGAATACAAAATTTCGGCTGCGCCTACTTTTTGTATAAGGCACAGGAGGCGCAATTGTTTCCGATCCGGTCCTTATTCACTTGCAGTTGAGATCAGCCTTCACAATGCAGCACACTTCGAATGGGTGGAAGTGGAAAGGCTTATTCGTTGGCAGGGAACAGCCTGGACTGCAAACTGGCCTCATAAGAAGATTTGCACGTAGAAACGAAAAAAGGTGCTGCCTTTACCTTCCCCTCCTCTGCGATCACATCGTTTGGCTCCTGGAGTAATCATTGGGCAATTATATAATCACAAACTAAATAGAACAGACAGGTGGGAAGGTTGAAGAGAGATTTTTTGCTCCCAGAAACCAAAAGTTTTTTAAAGGTTGTACTGATTCGTCGATATGGCAATATCTTCGGTAAAATTGAGACATTTTGCGTAACTTTCTGCAACCAATTTAGCCTATCAGAAATCGTGCCAACTTAGTTGATCAACTTACAGTATCAAAGCGCGTTCTGTCCTATTCTGGACCGGAAGTGTGTGTGCGGGTGCTAGAGGCCAAGAATAATTCCACTAGGTGTGTGTATTCAATATGATGTGACGGCTCTAGAGGGTTAGGTGTATCAAAGCGATCGCAAAAGATTACAGAAAGAACTCTGAAACCCTCATATCCACGAAAACCTACGATTGGCGGCTGTCAAAGACGTTGCAGGGCAATTTTGGGTAGACAAGTCTTCAGATCACCTTAAATCGCATTAGGACTTTTTTAAGCTGTAGTTCCGGCGTTCAGTGAGACTATTAAATTGACCTCTCCGTGTTGGGTACCTGGTACAGACTGATGTTTGAGCATGACCTTAAATCCTGTCAGGCGTCTGACCAAAGCTATCATTAGATGAGACCACTGCGATACAGTTTTCTCAATTCACTGACGACTATGAGTAAGCGCAGAGATGCGGCGTGTGCATACATGATAAACAAGCTGACTAGTAAGGAATGCAGGGGACACCTGGTGGATTCAGCCAAACACAGCTGCTATACTTTATAGACTTTGGCCTCGTGTTTAGTACTAGTACGTCTAAAGCACATACGGTCTCGATAGCAAGCGATCAGGAGACCGGATGACAGCATGACGTTCTGGAATGAATCTTCTGCACGAAAATGAAAGCTTCTAGAAAATTGAGACAGGAGTATTTTTAAATGTTGTCAGCAATCCCAGCAGAGTAGTGGAACAAACCGTGATGGTTTTAAATGATCTGTTCTAATATGGGTGAAATTTTGCTGAGTCTTCACGTTAAACATCACTGACATTTGCCCTCTTTCAGTTGATTTAACCAAATTGTGTGCTACAAATAGACCAATTAAGTTTGTCTGGTGCAGAATTCCTTCATAGTTCTCTAATTTAATGAGCAGCAGTTGAATTTGCCACATTGGAAATGCAAGCAGTCGGACACGTGAGTTGTTATAGGCGGAATTCTCCTGCCATCTATCAGCGTACTGTTTCAGGAGCATTGTGTGCTAGTTGATAGGGCAGTGACACTCTCGCCCTGCCAAATAACGCATAATATGTTCGTTGATTTTACATCTGCCTGCGAAGAACCCACTACGAAAATCATATTCTGTCACAACCGAAAACATTGCTTTTAAGTTGACCAAAACGACGGATCTTAAAAGACAAATATCACGCTTAAAACACGTTGTATCCAACGTAAAAGAGTGCCTTTAGGGTTAAAAATAAGAAATTCAATTGTTTGATCATGATTAAAACTGCCTCAGAACTAACGCAAATGAAGCTAAAATTATTTGTGCCCATTGAAACAGTCAACTGAAGTGTGAGCTTGTAAAGTGAGAAATATGAGATACTCAAGAAAAGATCGTCGTTGAACAATCACACAAACAGACACATGTTAAGGGACAGAAGTAACGTTTCAATGTGCGAATAAATAATTTAAAGTCTGCCAATTTCACCTAGTTTTCTATTCCTAAGTACATTTTCATTTTTTCGTTGAAAGATTTGTAGCCGTTTGGAGGTCTGGAGCACATTTCATCCGACAGACCAGCACACAATTTTTAGACCATCCTAGTTCATTTTCCTAAAAAGCAGACCTTAACCTGTCCTTCATACAACCTAAAAATGCTTTTACCTTTTCACGCCACTTTTTACTGCAAAGTGACAACACATGGACTGCTAAACTGTGAAGTCATTCAGACTACCAGAGAGGAGTACTGACATGACAACCACCGTATGGCACAATTTTTCATCATATTCCCTCAAAGTAGAACCATTCATTTTGCTCTTTAGAATTAGGGATTTATTTGGAAGGGAGAAGTAATTACTAAACGCGACGTTAAAAAGGAAAGAAACAATGATGCGTGGTTTTCCAGCCATGTAATAAGGTGTGAAATAACAAGTAAAGCAGCAGCCCATGTTTTCACACATACAGAAAAATCCCAAATCATCCATTTGTTTACAAGTAGATCAAAAAATAAACAGCAAATAAGAACTTGTTTTCACGATTAATGTGCACCCGTAAGCAATAATTATGTTAGAGTCGACATATTTTCTAGTAGCGTCAGGTAAATGGGGCATTTTTGGATATTTGTGATCATAACAATTTGTGCCAAAACGTTTATTAATAGCAAATTAGTTGTATGCAAATGTGTAAAGTTTTAGGATGCATTGAGGAAATAAATTGATGACATCGAGACTGTAGTGACTGATTTGCTTCTGAAACCGATGCATACTCAGCGCGTTCCCTTGAGCCAGCCTTGAGACACTCCGCAAGCCATAGAACAGCCCACTTAGAATTGTCGAGTAGCAAAGGAGAACGTGGACACTAGTATATAGTAAGAGAGGCGCCACATCAATATCATGGAAGGTAGACTCCACAGATAAATAAACATTCATCACGGCTTCCTTTTCCCTTCACTGGTGAGTTCATTTACATCTACATCCAAATCAAATCTGCATTCAGACGGAGTCCCTGAGGCTTAAGCACACTACACGCCCTGTCATGCTGTCCAGTTTTTTGGCCCATTCCTCTCAATGAAATGTCTGTAGGTCCTAATGGCACTGGCGGAAGATCTCTAGCTATTCGGCTACGGCTATCTATGCCATCAGTTAAGGCCTACCATCCACTTTCTAAAGAGACCTGTTCCAGTTCATTCCATCCTTACTGGGTGACGATAACAAGCAGATGTACCAAATGTGTGCTGACAATCATTTTACGACAAGCCCAAACAAATGGGATCTATAGGCGAGACAGGAGCAGCCGGGTGTCTCCGGCGTCTTTCACTAGAAACCCAGCTTTCACTTTCCGCACGTCGTGCTGCCCAGGTCACCAATACCCAACGGCAAATGATGTCATCTTGCACAGAAGTCTTGGTACTTCATTGGTTAACCCAGTTTGGACCTATAAAGAATCCAGGCTTACAAGAAAAAGTGAAAGCATATGCATTATTACTTTGTTTTTATCCTTACAGTGAAAACATCCGTTCAAATGTAACTCATTGTACGTTTAACTATACTATTTACATGAATGAGCTCCTGCATTACAACAAATGTCACAGTTGTTGTCGCAGTGTGTTCCTAAGAACCCATCCTCATCTACACTTCTTTCCATCGCCTTGAACATCCACCACCAAGTGACAAATATTTCTCCAGTCACGATATCTCCTGCATTGCATCGCAACATCCGTATCATCAGGTTGCCATCATTGCCAACCACTTCAGTCAGGAATCGTTCCACCAACGCACCGTCCAAACTAGCTGTCTGGTAGACACCTCCTCCCACTTCCACCACCTCCATCGTATCTGAGCTTCGAAACGGGGGCGGGGCCAGAAGGGAGGTGTATAGAAATGCTCGCAAATAGGAGTTGCTATGAGCTCGCACTAGCAGACGCCACATCCATGCAACTGTCGTGATTGCGGTCACCGCTAGGACAGCCAGGATCCACATCCACAAGAAGAGATATATCTTCTCGTTCAACACATTCATAGTGAGTGCACAGATCGCAGTGTAGGTCTGTGATCGAACACCCAGATGTGGAACACGAACAGGACAGAGGGCTTGGTGCGGCAGGAATTGGCTTCCACCCCATTCACCATAGCTGGCTGCGAAACCGAGTAGACGTTCAGTAAACCCTCCAAGACTACTTCTGTAGGTGTTGTTGGGTCCCAGAAAACACACAATTGCAAACATCTGCCCAATGCAGTTTGTGATGTAGAGGGCCTTCATGAGCAGGTAGTAGATTACCGAATGATTACCCATTCGCCTCTTCACAAAACAGCAACTTCTGCAAGGCTGACGAGAGCAGAGACTGTCTTGAACACGTGACCAGATGCTCGTGCTGGTACTGAAGTGTTGTCGAGAGAGGAGATACAGATGGTCGGCACAGGCTCGAACGAATTTCGCTCTCACCGCTTGCTCCTCACAACGTCCAGCTGCTTTTGCGCGGGTGACAAGATAGTTGAGGTTGTCACCGAAAGAACTAGTGCATAGGACCTTCCAAATCAAGTGTGGCAGATAGAAGAGAATTGCTTGAATTGACAGACAGAATGGTACCCATTGATGGAATGCTGAAACAAGGAAAAATTAACGCATCACGACTGTTGCTGCATTTGGAGGCACAGCTTCTGGCCAAACTCACAGATAGCACGCCTTCCCTGCAGTTTCTCCCATTCCACCTCGTCACCCGGCATTTCTTCATCCTTATCCACACCGATGGCACCACGACTCCAGCAGACCGACTCCGCGAAACCTCGAAAGTCATCAGCAGGTAAGGTGGGAATGTTGCAGGAGATTTGGGGCAGGAAATAGACGTTGGTCATTGCAGCTGCAGCTAACAGGAGGATGAGGAGGGGAGTGTAGATACGGTTTAGCTGATCCCCGAAATCTTCCAGAATTACCATCGAATCAGTCCTTGATTCATGTCGTTCGTTAAGTCGACTTTTACTCATTTGTAATGGTGACTGTCTGTTGGAAGCAGTAGGATAATTTCGAGGACTCCTCCTGAGCAAAGCTATTGGAAAA
>NW_020170439.1:41456-47526 GCF_000524195.1 Echinococcus granulosus
AAACGCCACGGATCCAAGGGCAATGACTTCTCAACCCTTGAAGATTTCAGTGATCGATTGAACAGTTTCTACACCACCATCATACTTCTCATTCTCGTTAGTATCACCATGACCAATGTCTACTTTCTACGACCCATCTCCTGCACCACTCCCTCTGCACCCTCCAGTGGATTTGGAAGCTATGCCGAGTCAGTCTGCTGGGTCCAGGGTACCATCGGTCTCAATAAAGACGACAAACTTCCCACCAACGAAACGGAATGGGACGAACTTCGACACAGGGCTGATATCTGTAAGCTTTGCTCTCCATTCCCCATCCTCACAGCAATTTACAATCCTCTCTTCGTTTACGTCTCCTTTAGCCTTCTACCAGTGGGTACCCTTCTGCCTTTCCATTCAAGCAATCCTCTTCTATCTGCCACATCTCATTTGGCAATCCCTGTCTGTCTACACTCTCGGTGACAATCTCAACTCTCTCATCACACGTGCGCAAACTGCCACAACATGTGACGACTTGGACACAAGGTCCAAGTTGGTACACACATGCGCCGATCACCTCCACCTCCTTTCACGACAACACACAGACACTCGACAATCCAGGTTGTCTCGACTCCAGCACAATGTCCTCTCCTTTACTCAATGCGCAAGCCTCTGTGTGTTTGGAAAGCGTTTGGGCAACCGCACAGCAGTTCTATATCTCTTCGTGAAATTCCTCTACATCGTCAACTGCTTGGGACAGCTCTTCCTCGTGATGCGGTTCCTAGGACCTGATAACGCCAGCCAAAGTAGTCCACTCACCTTCAGTCAACGTCTCTTCAACTTAACAACCAGTCGACAGGAATGGGGAGGAAGTGACATCTTCCCACTCCAAACTCTCTGCCCAATTCGCGTTCCCAATCTGGGTATTCGATCACAGCTCTACACCGCAATCTGTGCTCTCCCCGTAAACATGTTGAACCAGAAGATTTACCTCTTCCTCTGGGTGTGGATCATTGCTGTTCTAGCACTCTCTCTTTTCACAGCAGTGATGTGGACGCTACGATTGCTATCGCGGTCGCACAATAAAGCATTTCTGAGGTCTTTTCTCGAAATCTCCCTCCTAGCCTCGTCTCCACTTCCAGACAACGAAGGACAGGGAGATTCACACGCACCTCAATCGGTTGCTTTGAGGGCAAAACAGATGGAAGTATTCCTTAAAAGTGTGGTTGGATGCGACGGCAGCTTCCTCATCCGAATGTTACGGCTCAATGCAGGGGACGTGATAGCCGGTGAAATCTTGGTCGCCTGGTGGCATTTGTTCCACAATGCAGATGAGGGGGAGGAGGTGTCTGAGGGAAGTGGGCAGTGAAGCGACCGTGCTATTTGGTGGTGAGAAAGCAAATAGCTTTCTTCACTGCCCAGCTCTCACTCATGAAGATGATCTTGTGTTTTTGTCCTACATACGCTTTCGGTTTTCGACATATTTACTTTGCTTGCTATAAACAATCCACCTAATAGCGTCTCCTTTTGATACAATGAATATTTGGAAGGATGATCATTCCAAGTTAAGAATCCCACATCCTTCAATCAATATTTGCTAGAAAATTTCACCCAAAAGACTCGTATTGTTTAAACGACTTAGGGAATTGTTTGCGCATTCGAATCGCGTCGGCAGCACCAGGAGGTAGTGGAGAGACTAACCATAGTATCCCTACAAAGCCTGACCAAAGAGAGGATGAAACACCTAGCATAAGAGCAATCAATTTGTGAACCCTCCCACATCATGCCAGAAAAACAGAACTGAGATACGAATGACAGAGTATTAGGGTGGTTGCTTCGAGTCTAGTGTCGTCTCTACCCTTTCGACTGTACCAAATCGCTTCATAACAGCATAAATGGCCGCAATGCTGCTGCCCTCGTGGGTTATTCATGTATGCGGCGAAGCCGTGGCCTCGACTAAATTTATGCTGGCTTAAGCTAAATTGATCAATTCCTATCCAAATTTCGGTTAGCAAATTGAATTGAACTTAAATTTACTTAGGTATGTAAATTGTACTCCAATTCTAATAAACTAAAGCGGTTTTACAGGCTTCATCTATTGCCCAAAATCCATTTTAAGAGAACAATTAAATTATTATTTTGAGAAAAGATTTTGCTACTGAGAGTTGTCAAAACATACATTTCATTGTATTGAGCGCCACACATGAGAATCAGCTGTTTCATCATCTGTGTAGCAATCAATATTTAGTCAGGCAGTCAGCTGATTACCAGTAACAAACCTCTCTACTTGAGGAGGAAAACCAATGAACCTCTGCCGCGTGTCCAAACTGCGTGGTCATGTGATCAACCAGGTTTTCGGTTCCCTGAAAATGCGAAGCTACATGCAATATGCTTGTCTATTTTTAAGAAAAAAAACAGGCATTCTTACTTGCATTGATCTATACAAATTCCAAATTTTGTTATGCTCACTTATAAGGGACAGTGGCAAATGAGAATGTTCGACAAGTGTGAAAGAGCAGAATTCGTCATGACTTTCGTTTACGGAGATTCGAGCAAGACAAATCGGAGAGTCTGGTTGTCTTGTATTGGAGCCTGAAGTACCCAAATATGAATTGCTTCAATTATTGGCAACGCAAAGTAATTTTACGTGAAGCGAAAAGATGAATCTGATTAACACGTTTACTCTCAGCAACACAAACGTGACGTATTCCCCTATTCCATTTGCATTGAATCATGTGTAGTAAAGCAATAAACTACATGTGGAGTATTTCTGATCTAAATGCATTTACACTTACTTGTTTTTATCATCAGTTAATCTTCCACGAATACCTTGGCAGCGAATGAGTTAGTTGCACATAATGAAAGAAATAATACAAATTTCGTGGTATGCAAAGAGAGTTCGTTTGATCGACTGGGTGATGGAAACGAATGTAAGGTAGCAAAGCACTAATCCAATCATTTCATTGCGCACCTAACGCTTTGTACCATTTAGCTTATTTTATCAACATCAATGAGACGTGCTCCAGAAGCACAATTACATCTGTGAGGAGATATGGCATTGAGTCGTCTGCTAGTGAATTTAAACATTGAGGACCACCGCATCGGTTTCCCAAATATCAATGTGGAGTTAACTCATGGCGCTCTAACTCATGTGACAGCATAAGGGTCATTAACGTGAGGCTACCAGCTGTATCCCTTGTAGAGACGTATAGGCACGGGTGGGATGTGCATCAATTGGTACATTTGTATGGTAATAAGGCATCCTTTACGCATGTACTCCCTTCTTTTTTTACTATGCTTTTGAATTACGAGCAGTGTGCAAAATTGCCGTTTTCTGCGAATTATATCCTGTTAAGTCAACAGAAACAGAGCCGTTTTGCAAAGTGGTCCATTCGATCGAGACAAGAGATGGGAAAACAATTTTCCGCACTTAATTAGCCGAAAATGAAGGAAGAATTGGTCAAAAACATGAAGTAACAAGGAACACTTTATGTTTGGGTTGAATAGCTTTAATCCTGTTCAGAAGTGTTCTACTGATATCTAGTTAGTAACGTTAAGATTAGTATTTTAAATCCCACGAAATATAGTTGCTTCTAGTCATCCGAATTAAAGAAAGGCATATATATACACATGTATTTTCCCACTTATTATAGCACTCAAGGTTTGTTTAGATTGTTAAAAATAACCACATACTTGCGACTAATGAAAAGCCTACTTAATCAGGCGATCACACAGTTGGAACATGCGGAGCGAGTTTATTGGTCTGCTTCCTTAAGTGATCAGCTGACTTCTTCATCGATCGCCATCCGCACAAGCTCTGATCATTCAGCCGCCAGAAGTTCTATCGATTTTCTTGTATGGAGAAGTGTATCACAGGTAATCAGCTGACTGGCTGAATATCAATCATCATTGCACAGATTTTTGAACAGCTGATTGTCGTGCTTCCAGATCACACGTGAACACTGCTTGCATCCGATAAAGGACCTTTTAAACGCATCGAGGCCGACTTGTCATCATCCATTCTGCCCCTACGAATCTGCCCATCTCCGTTTCCCCTCACAAATGATATTGACGTTTAAGCAATTAAATCCGATTACATGCGACTTTTGGGGATCCACTCATCTACGCAACTACCATTTAACTACCGAAAACCCGAACTTCCACTTATCCATTCATTGACCAGACTCCGCCAAAATACATAAAAAAATCAATGCATTTACTTTATGAAAATAGAGGATCCTACTCAACCTCTCGCAGTCTTCTCGTCTTTAATCGATTCTCCATGTGTCGTCTCACAACCTGCGCGAATTTTGGTTGTCCAGCCAGTTGGTACCCAGTGGAAAGAAGGCATGTGATCCGCCGATTGAGACGGTTTGCCTTCTCAAATGTCTCCGATGTGGAAGCAGCAGCAGGATGAAAGGCCAGTAGGTCCAGGCCCAACTCCAGACCTTCACCGAAATCACCCTCATCGTTGGCAAATTGAACGAGAGTCATCAATTCGTCCAATTTGGAGGTGTTTGCGTTTGTTGTGTCAGTCAGGGTTTGAAGAATTGTGACGAGCTCCTCTAACAGCCAAAAGAAAAAGCAAATGTTCTATTTTCTATCCACACTTTCGAGACCCACCAATTCATCTCAAACCCATCGATTTAGTCTAGATCCGTTAGGCCGCTCGAAGTCCCTTCACCCATTTTTTGAATTTCCAATTCATCCGCCCATTCACGCACCACACGGCCATCTGGACTTCGCTCACCTATTCGTTACCGATTCATCCATCAATCATAGACTCACTCATTCCGTCATCTCGCTATCCATGCAATTCTTCGGTTCTCATCATGCTCCAACAGTCTAACATACTTTTGAACTTCCCCTTTGAAAATAGAGCTGGGAACAAGATGACCACGTGGTGAGAAACAAGAAGAAGGGAGCACCTACGTCCATCCAGCCATCTTAACTTATCCACATATGAGTACACGGTGGGAAAGTTTAGTCAGGCTTAATTTAAAAGAATAGACGACTGGATGGAATCCGTCTGTGCAAGTTAAGCCACAGCACCAGTCGTAGAAACCAATCTCGACATGGAAAACACCAACTTGCCGATTCCTCTTCACTTTCTAACTTTATAAAGGTGAAGACAAAATACAACCGCAATCATCCACACACATCACCCTGCGCTATCACATCAGTTACAAAATGGTTATTTTTTTATGTGGAACTGTCGAGAACTTACTATGGGTAGTAGGAACGGGTCGGTAGCCAATACCGTTTTGCAAATTAATTTTAACTCCCACCCCGTTTAACGTCTCACACGTGCACTTCCGTTTAACCGACACCTTTGAATCAATACAAATCCGTCTGTTCTTCGCAAACTCCGACAATTTCGGCAAAATGATCGGTATAGATCCACCCTTCGTTTTCGGATGCTTCAGTAAATTTCTAAAATCAAAGTTAGTAAGAGAAAACAAGTTTACAAGACAGTGGTGAATATATTTTCACTTGAGATTGTGAGCTTTCCTGTTTCGGATGGGTTCGACGAAACTAGAAAAGCAGGCTGGTCAGCGTGATTATCCCTGGGACAAAAAAGTAATTAGAAACAAACTAAGCGCACCTGAAGTACCCGACATGAAAGGGATTTTCACCATCTGCAGCTAGAACAGTGACTACTTCGGGAGGATCATGGAAATATCGATAAAAACCAGTTAGATCATCATCGGGTTTGAATTTTTTGGGTTCGTGGAGAACCTCGAAGGGTCCCACAAGTCTGATATTGGTATCTCCATATAGTGCGTCTGAAAACAAATAATTTCTTTATTCAAACCTACCAAGAGGAGAATCAGGGGCAACAGAACAGCAAAAGGCGTAAAATTCATAAAAATCAGGGGGACACTTTAAAAGGAATGTCGATTCGATTAGATCTGAAACTTCATTGTGACCTTCCTTATCAGATTCGTCAAGTTTGGCACTTTTCGGGGGTTCATTATTGACGTCACGGGACTTACGTTTGGGCATTTTCAACTGCAAAGAACTCAAGAATCGCGCGCTAGCAATGACCTTTTTGTGTGATGAGATTTGGCTTTACAATAATGCGGCTGATGTC